>NC_074695.1:39812153-39950328 GCF_029448725.1 Salvelinus fontinalis
GCCTGGACATGTACTGGCTTAAGCAGGGGGACACGTCTGGCACTGCAGGATTTGAGTCCCTGGCGGCGTAGTGTGTTACTGATGGTAGGCTTTGTTACTTTGGTCCCAGCTCTCTGCAGGTCATTCACTAGGTCCCCCTGTGTGGTTCTGGGATTTTTGCTCACCGTTCTTGTGATCATTTTGACCCCACGGGGTGAGATCTTGCGTGGAGCCCCAGATCGAGGGAGATTATCAGTGGTCTTGTATGTCTTCCATTTCCTAATAATTGCTCCCACAGTTGAATTCTTCAAACCAAGCTGCTTACCTATTGTAGATTCAGTCTTCCCAGCCTGGTGCAGGTCTACAATTTTGTTTCTGGTGTCCTTTGACAGCTCTTTGGTCTTGGCCATAGTGGAGTTTGGAGTGTGACTGTTTGAGGTTGTGGACAGGTGTCTTTTATACTGATAACAAGTTCAAACAGGTGCCATTAATACATGTAACGAGTGGAGGACAGAGGAGCCTCTTAAAGAAGAAGTTACAGGTCTGTGAGAGCCAGAAATCTTGCTTGTTTGTAGGTGACCAAATACTTATTTTCCACCATAATTTGCAAATCAATTCATTAAAAATCCTACAATGTGATTTTCTGGATATTTTTTTCTCATTTTGTCTGTCATAGTTGAAGTGTACCTATGATGACAATTACAGGCCTCTCTCATATTTTTAAGTGAGAGAACTTGCACAATTGGTGGCTGACTAAATACTTTTTTGCCCCACTGTATCTGTAATGTCCCTCAGTTAAGCAGTGAATTTCAAACACAGATTCAAACACCAGTGAGGTTTTTCAATGCCTCACAAAGAAGAGAACCTATTGGTAGATGGGTAAAAACACAAAAAGCAGACATTGAATATCATTTTGAGCATGGAGAAGTTAATAATTGCACTTTGGATGGTGTATCCATACACCCAGTCACTACAAAGATACAGGTGTCTTTCCTAACTCAGTTACCGGAGAGGAAGGAAACCGCTCAGGGATTTCACCATGTGGCCAATGATGACTTTAAAACATTTACAGAGTTTAATGGCTGTGATAAGAGAAAACTGAGGATGGATCAAGAACATTGTAGATACTCCACAATGCTAACCTAATTGACAGAGTGAAAAGAAGGTAGCCTGTACAGAATTGTACATCCATGCATCCTGTTTGCAACAAGGCACTAAGGTAATACTACAAGAAATGTGGCAAAGCAATTCACTTTTTGTTCTGAATACAAAGTGATATGTTCGGGGTAAATCCAATATAATACATTATTGAGTACCACTCTCCATATTTTCCACCATAGTGGTGGCTGCATCATGTTATGTATATGCTTATAATCGTTAAGGCCTGGGGAGTTTTTCAGGATAAAAAATTATCTGACTGGAGCTAAGTACTGGCAAAATCCTAGAGGAAAATTTAGTTCAGTCTGCTTTCCACCAAACACTGGGTGCTTAATTCATCTTCAGCCTGGACAATAACCTAAAACACAAGGCCAAATCTACACTGGAGTTACTTACCAAGACAGTGAATGTTCCTGAGTGGCCGAGTTATAGTCTTGACTTAAATCTGCTTGAAAATCTATGGCAAGACCTGAAAATGGTTGTCTTGCAATGATCAACAACCAATTTGACAGAGCTTGAAGAATTTAGAAAAAAATAATGGGCAAAGATTGCACAATCCAGGTGTGGAAAGCTCTTAGAGACTTACCCATAAAGACGCACAGCTGTAATCGCTACCAATGGAGATTCTAACATGTATTGACCCAGGAGGTTGAATACTTATCTAACTAAGATATATTAATGTTTTATTTGTCTTTTTTAAATTTTTACAAACGTTAAATAAAAAAAAATCCACTTTGACATTACAGAGTATTTTGTGTAGATCGTTGACAGAAAATGGAACTGTAGATAGATAGAAAGATGAGTTACAGACAGAGCAATAGAAAGAGAGAGAGAGAGAGAGAGAAAGAGAGAGAGAGAGACAGGTTGTGTCCGAATACCAATACTTGCGTTTTAAATAGTAGGCATTTTTGGGATGCGAAAATAGTGTGTGAAATTTCTCAAATGTAGTATGTTTTAAATGCCAGGATGTCATACTGTTTCGGTTTTCATCTAGTACGAATTCACTGCATGCTATTGAGGAAGAGAATCGTCTATTCATAACCATAATCAGATTAGGGGATGTGCTGTACCAAAATTATTGAATGGCGGGAAACAACGCAATTCCACATTAGATGACGCATGTTGATATTTGTAGCTTACTGCACACATTTTTACCAAACAGTGTGTTCTAAATAGTACGTTGTTTGATTAGTACACAATATGCAGTTTTAGTAAATAGTAGGCACATGGATTTCAGACACGGCCAGGGAGAAAGAAAGATACAGAGAAAGGAAGAAAGAGAGGGAGAGAAAGAGAGGGATTCACAATTTACACCAAATTATTGCTAGTAATGACTGGGGAAGGAGCAGTGGCCCGAAGCAATGGTTGGTTAATGATGCATTTCAAGGAAACCTTGTGAGGATCTACTTGCTTATTCTAATGAAAACATTAATATTCGTCCCTATAGATTCACCACCCAGACACAAATAAGATGTCTTAATGACACCTCAGTTTCTTGTCTCCAAGAATATATTCAACATATTTTAGCACGGCACAAAACACAATCATAATTATTTTGGGGGTCAAAAGTTTGGACACACCTACTCATTCAAGTTATTATTATTATTATTTTTATTTTGATATACTATTTTCTACATTGTAGAATAATATTGAAGACATCAAAACTATGAAATAACATATTGAATCATGTAGTAACTAAAAAACTGTTAAACAAATCAAAATATATTTTAGATTCTTCAAAGCAACCACCCTTTCCCTTGATGACAGCTTTGCACACTCTTGGCATTCTCTCAACCAGCTTCATGAGGTAGTCACCTGGAACACCTTGTTAAAAGTTCATTGCATTTATTATTATTATTGAGCCAGTCAGGTAGTATACAGAAGATAAACGAGAACAGTTGAAATGCCAAGCACCTATATTCTGTTCACTTTGAATAGGTAAGATATGTTCAGACATTTATCTTGATGAAATCATAGGCCTATCTCCTTTCAAAACCGCACAACATACATTATGTGAACAACACCTTGATCAATGAGTGATACAGGGTGATATAATTGTTTCATGAAAGCCTCTCCAGTACATCAACATAGGAGTTTAATTTCATCTATCAAAAACCCCTGTAGTCGGCAATTACATAAAGAGGTGAGGCTGGAAGAGACTCAGTCTGGTCTCATGTCAGGTCTCACAGTACAGTCAACAAATACACAAACTTTTAGATCCTTTTACCCTCTTCTTTTGAAAAATGGATACAAAATGTAAGTCTTTATCTGTGTAATCACAGTCTTGTCTTTTCAACACTGACTTGGGACGATATCTGACGTTCAAATTGAATCCAACCGACTACCAATCAACCAGCAAAAGGCCCCAATACAACAGAAAAAGGTCAGCCATTTTGTGGTTCAACATGGCTGCACATATATTCCAATGTAAGGCTTTTTCTCTGCTCTGCTAGCTCTCCTTGCGCTGCCTCTCTCCCTTTTAAAATGCCAATTTATCCTCGGCAGAATGCTATCAGCGCAGCCATTACTCCACATTCACTGCAGAATCCTCTCTCTCTCTCCCTCTCCCGCTCTTTCTCCCTCCCTCTCCAGTGGGCCCCGGCAGTGCTTCCCCATTTCCGGTCTAATTGTGCATTCGGCCTAGACAAGGGGCTCATTAAGCAGTAATTACACACATGTTGTTTTTGGGAAACATCTCAATTTGGATTGCTTTGCATGGTAATTGTTCAGCAGGGACCGCCACTTGCAATGTTTCCCAGTGTGACATGTGGTGGAGAGAAAAAGAGAGAGAGAGAGACAGGGAGAGTGAGGGAGAGTGTGTATGAGAGATAGAGTGAGAGAGAAATAGGGAGAGAGAGAACAGCATTGTAAATACAACCCATATTTATGTTTATTTATTTTCCCTTTTGTACTTTAACTATTTGCACATAATATGACATTTAAAATTTATTTGTAATGAGTGTAATGTTTCCTGTTAATTTTATTGTTTTTTCACTTTTCTTTATAATCTACTTCACTTGCTTTGGCAATGTTAACAAATGGGGAGAGGGAGACGGGGAGAAAGAGAGACAGGGAGGAACAAAGATGGGAGACGGTGAGAGAGACAGAGACGGGGAGAGAGAGAGAGGGGGAGAGAGAGAGACGGGGAGGGAGAGACGGGGAGGGAGTGAGAGACGGGGAGAAAGAGAAATGGGGAGAGAAAGCGAAACGGGGAGAGAGCGAGAGAGAGATGGGGAGAAAGAGAGGTAGTCAGAACTAGGTCAGGCCTTACCATCATCGATGAGCATGGAGCTTCAAAAATAATGAACTTCAACTTTAACTATTTGCACATAATAACATTTAAAATGTCTTTATTCTTTTGGAACTTTTGTGAGTGTAATGTTTCCTGTTAATTTTATTGTTTATTTCACTTTTCTTTATAATCTACTTCACTTGCTTTGGCAATGTTAACAAACAGGGAAAGGGAGACGGGGAGAAAGAGAGAGACGGGGAGAGATAGAGAGACAGGGAGAGGGAGACGGGGAGAAAGAGCAACAGGGAGGCAGGGAGGGAGGGAGAGAGAGACAGCGAGCGAACCGGAGAGAGAGAAAAACAGATGGGGAGAGAGAGAGAGAGAGAGAGAGAGAGAGAGAGAGAGAGAGAGAGAGAGAGAGAGAGAGAGAGAGAGAGAGAGAGAGAGAGAGAGAGAGAGAGAGAGAGAGAGAGAGAGAGAGAGAGAGAGAGAGAGAGAGAGAGAGAGAGAGAGAGAGAGAGAGAGAGAGAGAGAGAGAGAGAGAGAGAGAGAGAGAGAGAGAGAGAGAGAGAGAGAGAGAGAGAGAGGGGGGGAGGTATTGAGAGACGGGGAGAAAGAGAAATGGGGAGAGAGAGCGAAACGGGTAGAGAGCGAGAGAGAGATGGTGAGAAAGAGATGGAGCGAACTGGGAAAGAGAGCGAGAGAGATTGGGAAAGAGAGAGAAGGGGAGAGAGAGAGGTAGTCAGAACTAGGTCAGGCCTTGCCATCATCGATGAGCATGGAGCTTGAAAAATAATGAACTCACGAGGTGGAAGTAATGTTAACTAGCTTATACATGTAATATTTACAGAGATGTAATTGTGGAACACAATGTTGCTGTCTTTTCATCTTGGCCTGCGCGATTGTTCAATGTTATATTATTTCCTCTTGAATATCAACACAACTATCCCATAGACCTGGCTTAAAACTTTATTTACAATCCTTACAAATACTTTATCTGGCTTTGTTTGAGCTCGCCTGGCGCAATGGAACCAATAGAGTAGTTGCAAAAGTGCTAACACTTGGTACTCCAATCAGGTCAAACTAAACGCTCAAAGTATTTGAAGATTTCAAATAGTTTTCAAACCCAGGTCTGCTATCCCACCATTACACTAAATAACCCATTCCTCTTGGTGGGCTAGCCAAGCGTGAAACACAAACACCTTGCATAGCCCTACATTACATGACTTCACATTTGACCTTGCAGTATAGGCCTACTGCTGAATGGCAGTAAGAAAACAAATAGGCCAATCGACCAGACCACTCAACTGGGTTGTATTTGAGGCACCAATCAGAAAAAGGACTGAAAAACTGAAGGCGTTATGGCGACAAGTTGAATGAAGCAAAGTGTTACTGAAATCTCAATCACAGGCGAGGTGGTCTCTGAACCATTAACATTGGTGGCTACAATGTGTCGCAGTTTACCATGGAAGAAGGAAAATATTTTTGACAGTGATTTATTTTCTGTCAATTTATATAAGACAATCTATAAAGAGCGAGTGTATGATACTTGTGACTTTAAAAGCTTTTGCCAGTACAGTACACTAACTCTCTAAAAATAATTCTCTCACCGAGCGGAATTAACAAGCACTGCTCAGCCATTCTGTGAAGAACGGGGTGCGGTGGAGGGACTCATGCAATATGCATGTCGGTTTGAGCACCCCTACTCCTCCATCTTCCTCTTCTCCCTTTCTTTTTCTGTGCAATTAACTAAAGGTCCTCGCCAGCTTCAACCTGAAACAATTCCTGAAACAATGCGTGACTGAGTTTTGAGAGGGCCCAACCTGTCACAAAGAAAAGAAAGAGACATAAATAAATAAATAAAAATGTTTTATTGCACACACACGAACACACACACACACACACACACACGCACACGCACACGCACACACGCACACGCACAGGCACACACCCACACAGCCGTAAGCCCATAAAGAGTGCAGCCCGTGGCCATGGCGACACATGCTCTGTTGTCGTTAGATAAGGGGAAACAGGGCCTCTTCCTGTGTCTGACTGCTTGATCCTAACTACACAGACAGAGCTGGACCAGCACTGCTAGGTCAAATCCACCAACAGTGCCTTAAATCCACCTTTTGTTTTCTCCTCTCTACCACACAATTCATTTGCACGTGCAAATATTTATTTCTATACCTAGTACACAGATCTATATACAGATACATTACATGACCAAATGTATGTGGACACCTGCTCGTCCAACATGTCATTCCTAAATCATGGGCATTAATATGGAGTTGGTCGCTCCTTTGCTGCTATAACAGCCTCCACTCTTCTGAGAAGGCTTTCCCCTAGACGTTGGAACATTGCTGCTGGGACTTGCTTCCATTCCGCTACAAGAGCATTAGTGAGGTCGGGCACTGATGTTGGGAGATTAGGCCTGACTCGCAGTCGGCATTCCAATTCATCCCAAAGGTGTTCGATGGGGTTGAGGTCAGGGCTCTGTGCAGGCTAGTCAAGTTCCTCCACACCGATCTTGACAAACCATTTCTGTATGGACCTAGCTTTATCATTGGGGCATTGTCATTCTGAAACAGGAAAGGGCCTTCCCCAAACTGTTGCCACAAAGTTGGAAGAACATAATCGTCTAGAATGTCATTTTATGCTGAGGGGCCTAGCCCGAACCATGAAGAACAGCCCCAGACCATTATTCTCCTTCACCAAACTTTACAATTGGCACTATACATTCGGGCAGGTAGCGCTCTTCTGGCATCCGCCAAACCCAAATTCATCCGTCGGACTGCGAGATGGTGAAGCATGATTCATCACTCCAGAGAACGCGTTTCCACTGCTCCAGAGTCCAACAGCGGCGAGTTTGACACCACTCCAGCCGACGCTTGGCATTGCGCATGGTGATCTTAGGCTTGTGTGTGCGGCTGCTCAGCCATGGAAACCCATTTCATGAAGCTCCCAACGAATAGTTGCTGACGTTGCTTCCAGAGGCAGTTTGGAACTCGGTAGTGAGCGTTGCAACCGAAGACAGATGATTTTTACGCGCTACACGCTTCAGCACTGGCCGGTCCTGTTCTGTGAGCTTGTGTGGCCTTCCACTTCGCGGCTGAGACGTTGTTGCCCCTAGACGTTTCTACTTCACAATAACAGCACTTACAGTTGACCGGGGTAGCTCTAGTAGGGCAGAAATGTGACAAACTGACTTGTTGAAAAGGTGGCATCCTATGACTGTGCCACGTTGAAAGTCACTGAGCACTTCAGTAAGGCCATTCTCCTGCCAATGTTTGTCTATGGAAATTGCATGGCCGTGTGCTCGATTATATAGACCTGTCAGCAACAGGTGTGGCTGAAATAGCCGAATCCACAAATTTTAATGGGTGTCCAAATACTTTTTTATATATAGTCTATAATTAGCACTCAACACGAGTTAGTAGGGCAAGTGTCAAACTGTGTGGCATTATACCTGAATCCTACTACAATTTCAATGAAAAACTGTTTTAGCTAACCTTAGGGTCAAACTACTACCAGTAAGCAAGGTTGCCCTAATGCTCCAACAAATTGACTTGAAGACAACAATATTCAACTCTACGACAATAAATACAGAGACTCAAAGAGAATATATTCTGTTGGTAGCATTATTTGGTTGACACATCAATGCAGTGCTAACGCATAAAATAATGTTTTCATTCTAAAATATTGATAATTTAAAGAGCAAAAGAAGGATGACAAACAATGGAGGCGTGTTTTTACTGCAAATATGTAAAAAGAAAATGGCAGCCAGCTGAGACGGTTGTCATCCATCCACTTGCTGTTGCAGTCGAACCACCACAACACAGCCGAGGTTGAACAATAGAGAGATTGAAAGAGAGATTGAAGAGAAAGGCGCTATGGAATGGGGTTGGGTGGGGTGGCGCTAAATAAGGTCTTGTTTTCACTGTGAGCGCGTACAATAGGATAAAAATCTCCCGTTCAAGCAATGCTCACAGGTCAATAGTTGAAAGAAAGATGGAATCAGTTTTTGGAGATGTTTTTTTCTTTTCGCCCTATTTGATTTGGCCACTGTGACCATTTTCAACTCCAAGCTTTTAAACTCACTCCCATTATAAAAAATAATAATTTTACAATACTGGTGGATAGAGTTTGGAGTTAAGACAATAGTAGAGAAAAATATGTTCAAAACACAAGGACTAGACAAGATTGAAGCATAAAGAGTATCTAATTCAAAACTACTGCCATAGTTTAACAAAAGGCCTCAACAGCCCACAATAGGGGATATGAAATGTAAAATAGCTGTATAATAAATACTGTTTATATGCAGTGAGTCTTCTTGGTCTATGTTTGCAAGTATTTTATGTGTGTGAGGGTGCATGCATCTGTGTGTGCTTCTTCATGAGCTTGAGTGTCTGTTGCTTTGACAGTGTGAACAAGGATGTGTGTATACATGAGGGAAAGTGAACATGTGAGTAAAACAGACCATGTGAGTAAACGCCCCCCTGCGTCCCCTGGAAAATGTGTTTCACCCAATCTGTCTTTACCCATCCAGCCACCATGGCCTCTGACAGCCCACCTATTAACCTGTGTAGGGGGAAAACTTAGAATGAATAAGCAAAATATAACTAGCCTGCCACTCTAGTCTTAGCATGAACAGGGGATAAGGGGGCTTCCTTAGGTTCAACTGTGTTAGCTCATATACTGTAGTGTGGGCTAACCTGTGAACTATCAGAAACCTAAACATGAGCATGCATAGGGTAACAAGTGGAGAGGTAGATAAACACTGAACACAGACACTGAACGCCACACGCAAGCACACATGGACACACACACACACACACACACACACACACACACACACACACACACACACACACACACACACACACACACTGACACATAAAACAAACAATTGGTATATCTACAGAACCGATCCACAGACACACATTCAAATGTAACGGTAAGGTGCAGCCATGGAGGGGGAAAGGGATGGTGTGAGTGTGAGTGGGTGTCTGCCATTTCTTTGTTTGTGTGTGTGTGTTTGTGGGTGTATGTATGTGTGCACGTGTGTGTACACGTTTGTGTGCGTGTGTACACGTGTGTGTGTGCGCGCGCGTGTGTGTGTATGTGTCTGTGAGGTTTCTCTGGCAGGGTAGAGGATGTACAGCAGAACCCACTTTTAACTGAATCTGGCAAACAGCGATGGGGAGATGAAGGGCAGAGTGAATGTCACATTACCCCAGCTCTTTGCCTCTGCTCGCCGCAACATCAGATAACGGCAGTGGGGGGGGGGGGGCGGGCGTCAGTTTTTCTCTAGCATATAATTGGTTATCTGAATGCGATCTACTGCTCTCGTGCCTCCCTGCACCATATGAACGTATGAAAGAGAAAAGGAATAGAAAGAAGAGAAGGGAAAAAAGCGCAGCTGAAGTTTTGACTGTTCTGGCAACTAGAAATCATTACCAGCAAGGGAAGCGTATCAGTCTATTTACATCTCGGGCTTCTTTTCTCCCTGCATGGTTCCGTGTGAAAACAACCGAGAACAATCACGGGGGAAACATAAGGGATGGTTACATTGACTACTAGAGTGTTTGGAGTCTCGATGAGTACGGAGCAGTGTGTGTGTGCTTTAAATATGATTTCCATATTTACTATCAATGGGAACCCTCTAGAATATAAATCATTGGAGCACAAGAACAATATAAACATACTCTCAGGGCAACTTCCAGTGAGATGTACTACAAAAATGACCCGGCCGTATAAAACGTCACAAAGATCCTTTGAGAAATCCCTACATGTGTTTATGACCATGATATCCTATTAAATGTATAATAGACAACATAAGTAGAACATACAAGAGCATATTAGCTAACCTGCTACTTGTTCTCTATGGTAAATAAATAAATGGTGTGTGTACCTGCCCTGCATATAAGTGCCTCTGGGTTTGCTTGTTGGCATGCTGGAGGACCACTAATGTGCTAACTGTAGAGTCTAGGGAGTGTTAATTCATGGATCACAACCTTCTGAACCTACAAGGGGCTCAGTACCAACCCCTGGGGTACACCCTCTGGGGCTTTAGCATAGAGGTAGGACGTTAGGGGGGCCTCAGCCATATCTCACCCCAGCAGTGGGCAGTCTTTTCCCAGCTGGGTTGGAGCCTGGGGGTGGGGTACCGTGGAGGAGGTGAACACCTCTTCCACCCGCACCGTACCGGGCCTGTGGTGAGAGAGACAGGAGGTAGAGAGAGAACAGAAGGAGGGGGAGGAAAGGAGAGGGAAGCCCTTTAGATCGGCAATACAAGCAGGGCATTTTCAAAAGGAATATATCAAGCCCCAAAATATCCTCCCCTCTCTCACCCTTCCCTCCCCATGCATGCAGGGGGAGCCGAGGGGTAATGACATGGGTCTCAAACAGTGGTTCCATACAGTGCCACACTGCACGGGAAGAATGGAGCTTAATGAGCTGACATCCTCCGCCACCCCCTTACCGCCCTCTTCCCGGTGCCCCCCAATTCCCAGAAGAGTGTCGGGTTGAACACTGACACAGAGCCAAGGCTTTGGAGACTAGGGAAGAGCCATGGAGCTCCCAGGCCTCATAGTAGTGGCTGTCTGACCAAACTAGAACAGTCTATACGGGTTAGGATGAATGATGGGAAAGAGGGATCACTTTGAACTGTAACTAGAGAGGATACATAATCAAATGTACATACACAAACACACACACATGAGAACAAACACCTCACTCACAGGCACAAACACATTCACACACACACACACACACACACACACACACACACACACACACACACACACACACACACACACACACACACACACACACACACACACACACACACACACACACACACACACACACACACACACACACACATAAACAACCAAACCCACAAAAACACACATGAGAACACACACTACACATTCACAGACACACACATAGGCCTAAAATCACACACACACAACCACCACACATGCACAGACCAACACGTTTCATAATGTATGCACACCTCTGAGCACCACACTTACGCACATCTACCAACACAACACTGCTTTACTGTAAAGCAGTTTGGAACACAATTTGTGAAGCCGAGGCACACATACCGAAACCCGGGCCTCAAAACGTGGTGTGGCTGTGGCCTATCACCTTAAAGGACACTGCAAAATAACCAATCGAGGCATTGACAGCTCCCCCATTTCTCGTTTGTCACATGGTTTGTGGGTGAATAAAATGTTAAATAAAGTCTCAGCGGCCTTCTATGTTGCATCACCGGAAACTGAAGATGCCACCCCCACAATGGTACTGCTGAGACTCAATGTAAAAGTACTGTGGTGATACAAAGAGAGAATGCGAGAGACAAGGGAAAAAAACACGAGGCAAAGAGAGGTGAAACCTTCATAAAACTCATATGGGTTCGCAAACGGTTAAGAAATTAGCCTGGTGTTAGCTAATGTAAACAAACTCCATTTGCGAGATCCTCCCTGAGGTAAAAATGAAAGAAGAAAAAAAGACGCTGATTCACTCAGCGTTGGCAGAGGGTAGATGTGTTTGTTTGCCAGTGAGGCTTCCCCTAGGAGAGCTGGCGCGTGTGAGCCCTGGCTACTCATCTACCGGCCTGTCGCCTGCCTGGCTCAATGAGGAACTCCATTACCCCCTATTGGGAGAACAAGTGGATCAATCCAAGTGGGGCCCAAAATGGAAATCATTTTTAAGAAACTCTTCAAATACAATTTCTTTGAACCTTTGAAGAACGTTTTACTTGCAATGTTTGTATGATATGGTTACCTCTCATTATTTGAATGCACTTATTGTAGGTCTCTACGAACAAGAGTCTCCTTTATAACTAAAATATAAATGTTAAAAATAATGGGTGTAGTTAGAAATATAGAAGGCACAGGAGATAGAGGACATACCAAGCTATCCTCTGTACTAGACAAAGACGAGACAGCAACATCACATTTTATCAATTTGAAACAATATGGAGCTGATTGGGTTGTTTTAAAGGCCCATAGCGAATCTTTCTAGTGAGCAATTTAACGGAGGGCTGTACATTTTTATAATCCTAACTGGAAAGCCCTAGGAACACAAACTTTATAAAATAATAAGAGGCTAATTTCACCTTGGTGATACTCTTTCCAAGCCGCTCAATTATTTACAGTTAATGAATATTGCCTCGGGTTACATTTCTTTCAAAGTATCAAAGATCCCTATGAGACAGTAAATCATCTCTGTAAAATACTTCACTAGACCTTTTCAATTATACCCGGTTTAGCAAATATGACTAACACAAGCAGATGTTCGCTTCCATGTCATCTCTTTTCGATACCAGGCGACATATTGATGCTGGCCTTCTAGGCAGAGTTCCTCTGTCCAGTGTTTGTGTTCTTTTGCCCATCATAATCTTACATTTTTTTGGGCCAGTCTGAGATTTGGCTTTTTCTTTGCAACTCTGCCTAGAAGACCAGCATCCCGGAGTCGCCTCTTCACTGATGATGTTGAGACTGGTGTTTTGTGGGTACTATTTAATGAAGCTGCCAGTTGAGGACTTGTGAGGTGTCTGTTTCTCAAACTAGACACACAAATGTTCATGTCCCCTTACTCAGTTGTGCACCGGGGCCTCCCACTCTTTCTATTCTTGTTAGAGCCAGTTTGCGCTGTTCTGTGAAGGGAGTAGTACACAGCGTTGTATGAGATCTTCAGTTTCATGGCAAACTCTCGCCTTCATTTCTCAGAACAAGAATAGGCTGAAAAGTTTCGAAGAAAGTCCTTTGTTTCTAGCCATTTTGAGCCTGTAATCGAACCCATAAATGCTGATGCTCCAGATTCTCAACTAGTATAAAGATAGCCAGTTGTATTGCTTATTTAATCAGTAGCTGTGCTAACATAATGACAAAAGGGTTTTCTAATGATTAATTAGCCTTTTAAAATTATAAACTTGGATTAGCTAACACAACGTGCCATTGGAACACAGGAGTGATGGTTGCTGATAATGGGCCTCTGTACGCCTATGTAGATATTCCATAAAAAATCTGCCGTTTCCAGCTACAATAGTCATTGACAACATTAACAATGTCTACACCTTATTTCTGATCAATTTGATATTACTTTAATGGAGAAAAAAATGTGCTTTTCTTTAAAAAACAAGAATATTTCTAAGTGACCCCAAACCTTTGAACGGTAGTGTATATATATCACTGACTTAATAAAGCTGCATACAAACATGGTCTCTTTTTTGCTTTCTTAAGTAAGGCAGCTCCAAAATCCAGGTGTTTAAGCCCAGGCCAGTGCTTCTGTGTTGGGGCAAGCCAGCAGAAAATACGGAGCGTTGCGCCATGATTGGCTCAGTGTTCTGTCATTCATGGGGAAACTACGTCACCGCAAAGTCTAAGGGGAGACCTCGAGAATTCGAGCCCTTTGGGTATTGACATAGAAATACATTAGAAGTGCCCATCCAAGAAGGCTCAAGGTCATTGGGCACAGATAAAATTACGTCAAATCACGTTATATGTACAGTAGCTTCGATTGAACTGATCATGTCAACATCATACTTTCAAAATCTTAGCTAGCAGTCAGCATCATGAATCAAGTCAACAATCTACTGGCAAATCCTTTTCAATCCTTGTCATATGAAGATAAGTAATGAAGAGAAATTATAGATAAAACGTATCAGTGCTCATCGGCCATTGGACATTGTCACGTTCCTGACCTATTTATGTTAGTTTGTTATGTGTGTTAGTTGGTCAGGACGTGAGGTTGGGTGGGCATTCTATGTTTTCTGTTTCTGTGTTGGTTTTGGGTTGCCTGGTATGGCTATTAATTAGAGGCAGGTGTTTGGCGTTCCTCTAATTAAGAGTCATATTTAGGTAGGCGTTGTCACAGTGTTCGTTGTGGGTGATTGTCTTCCGTGTCTGTGTAATTGTTTGCACCATACGGGACTGTTACGGTTTGTTCGGTTTGTGTAGTCTAATTGTCCTATTTCGTGCGTTCTTCTTGTTTTGATGTAAGTTCGTCGTATAGGTCTGTCTTCACCGTTTTGTTGTTTTGTTAGTTTATACAAGTTCGTGTCTTTGTTAAATAAATATGTGTTCAAACTTCGCTGCGCCTTGGTTCCCTCAATACTCCTCCTTTTTGGTCGAAGAGGAGGAGGACCGCCGTTACAGAATCACCCACCAAATCTCCAGAACCAAGCAGCGGAGTAAATGGAGTAAGGGACAGGAAAAGAAGGAGGAATGGACTTGGGACGATATATTGGACGGGAAAGGTTGCTACACATGGGAGGAGATCCTGGCTGGTAGGGATCGCTTCCCATGGGAACAGCTGGAGGCACTGAGGAGAGCAGAGGCTACCGGAGAGAGGAACCGGAGTTATGAGGGAACGCGTCTGGCACGGAAGCCCAAAAAGCCCGTGAGTAACACCCAAAAATTTCTTGGGGGGGGGGGGGGTAGTGGGCCAAGGGCAGGTAGGAGACCTGCGCCCACTTCCCAGGCTTACCGTGGAGAGCGGGAGTACGGGCAGGCGCCGTGTTACGCAGTAGAGCGCACGGTGTCTCCTGTACGAGTGCATAGCCCAGTGCGGGTTATTCCACCTCCCCGCACTGGTAGGGCTAGATTGGGTATTGAGCCAGGTGTCATGAGGCCGGCTCAACGCGTCTGGTCTCCAGTGCGTCTCCTCGGGCCGGCATACATGGCACCTGCCTTACGCATGGTTTCCCCGGTTCGCCTACATAGGCCGGTGCGGGTTATTCCACCTCCCCGTACTGGTCGGGCGACCGGGAGCATTCAACCAGGTAAGGTTGGGCAGGCTCAATGCTCAAGAGTGCCAGTACGCCTCCACGGTCCGGTATTTCCGGCGCTACCTCCCCGCCCCAGCCTAGTACCTACAGTGCCTACACTACGCACTAGGCTACCAGTGCATCTCCTGAGCCCAGTTCCTCCTCCACGCACTCTCCCTGTAGTGCGTGTATCCAGTTCGGTGCCTCCAGTTCCGGCACCACGCACTAAGCCTCCTGTGCGTCTCCAGAGCCCTGTACACACTGTTTCTTCTCCCCCTACTAATCCTGATGTGCTTGTCCTCAGCCCGGTGTCACCAGTGCCGGTACCACGCACCAGGTATAGAGTGGGCTTTGAGAGTACAGTGTGCCCTGTCCCTGCTCCCCGCACTAGTATGAAGGTGCGTGTCCTTAGCCCGGTGCCTCCAGTTCCGGCACCACGCACCAGGTCTACAGTGCGCCTTATCCGGCCAGAGCCATCCGTCTCACCAGCGCCATCTGAGCCATCCGTCTCACCAGCGCCATCTGAGCCATCCGTCTCCCCAGGGCCATCTGAGCCATCCGTCTCCCCAGCGCCGTCTGAGCCATCCGTCTGCCATGAGCCTGCAAAGCCGCCCGTCTGCCATGAGCCTGCAAAGCCGCCCGTCTGCCATGAGCCTACAGAGCCGTCCACCAGACAGGAGCCGCTAGAGCCGCCCGCCAGACAGGAGCCGCTAGAGCCGCCAACCAGACAGGATCTGCCAGAGCCGCCAACCAGACAGGATCTGCCAGAGCCGCCAACCAGACAGGATCTGCCAGAGCCGCCAACCAGACAGGATCTGCCAGAGCCGCCAACCAGACAGGATCTGCCAGAGCCGCCAACTAGACAGGATCTGCCAGAGCCGCCAACCAGACAGGATCTGCCAGAGCCGCCAGCCAGCCATGAGCGTCGAGAGCCGTCAGCCTGCCATGAGCGTCGAGAGCCGTCAGCCTGCCATGAGCGTCGAGAGCCGTCAGCCTGCCATGAGCGTCGAGAGCCGTCAGCCTGCCATGAGCGTCGAGAGCCGTCAGCCAGCCATGAGCGTCGAGAGCCGTCAGCCTGCCATGAGCGTCCAGATTCGTCAGTCAGCCAGGAGCTGCCCTTCAGCCAGAAATGTCTATATACCCAGAACTGCCCCTCAGTCCAGAGCTGTCTCTCTGTCCGGAGCTGCCTTTCAGTCCGGAGTTGCCCCTCTATTATGATCTCCCTCTCTTTCTTGATCTACCTCTTTATTCTTATCTGTCCCTCTGTCTTGATTTATTCCTCTGTCCCGGTGCTGTCCCTGTCATGGATGTTACAAAGAGGATTTTGTGGGATATGGGTGGACATTTTTAGGGGTAGATGGAGGTTGGGATTGACTATGGTGGGGTGGGGACCTCGCCCGGAGCCTGAGCCACCACCGTGGTTAGATGCCCACCCAGACCCTCCCCTAGACTTTGTGCTGGTGCGCCCGGAGTTCGCACCTTATGGGGGGGGTTTATGTCACGTTCCTGACCTATTTATGTTAGTTTGTTATGTGTGTTAGTTGGTCAGGACGTGAGGTTGGGTGGGCATTCTATGTTTTCTGTTTCTGTGTTGGTTTTGGGTTGCCTGGTATGGCTCTTAATTAGAGGCAGGTGTTTGGCGTTCCTCTAATTAAGAGTCATATTTAGGTAGGCGTTGTCACAGTGTTCGTTGTGGGTGATTGTCTTCCGTGTCTGTGTAATTGTTTGCACCATACGGGACTGTTACGGTTTGTTCGGTTTGTGTAGTCTAATTGTCCTATTTCGTGCGTTCTTCTTGTTTTGATGTAAGTTCGTCGCATAGGTCTGTCTTCACCGTTTTGTTAGTTTATACAAGTTCGTGTCTTTGTTAAATAAATATGTGTTCAAACTTCGCTGCGCCTTGGTTCCCTCAATACTCCTCCTTTTCGGTCGAAGAGGAGGAGGACCGCCGTTACAGACATAAACTTTACACAAGAAGTTGGGAATCGCAAATTCAACAATGAGTGGTTTGGAAGGAAGTGAGCACAACAAGGTGAGTCCAAAAATGTATTGTATGCTGCTGCATAATTTATGTAATATGCCAGGGAGATATGTATACTGTAGCTAAGAAAGTAATACGAAGCGTATGTGGTGTAGAAAACTGTTAGTAGCCCATGTGCCTCACACTAATAATTTGGTCCCTTTTTCCCTCTTTCGCCTACTGTTCTGACTTGGTGGTGCACGTGCACTGTAGCCTATAGCCTGATTTAGAGAAATGTAATCATTGAATATTGTCTGCTTATATGGCCCGTTATTTATCCTACGGGTCTAACTTGGTGTACAGGGAGAATACTGTAAGAACGGCCCATGTTCTGAATTCGGTCTCTGTACATTTCAAAAGTGTTGAACAAATAGTTATATTGACAACGTCCATCCTAGCTCGCTCATTAATGCCTTAATCGAAATTACAGATTGCCTCTTATCCGCTCGTCATTCCCTTATGTCATAGTTTGCACATTTACCTGTTTTTTTAAATGTATTTAACATTTATTTAACTAGGCAAGTCAGTTAAGAACAAATTCTTATTTACAATGACAGTCTACCAGGGAACAGTAGGTTCATCAATACCAGTATACCACCGAGTAGGTTAACTCAGATGTTTAACTTGTCCGCTCTGGGATTCAATCCAGCAACCTTTTGGTTACTGGCCCAATGCTCTAAGGCTACCTACCGCCCAATGGTGGTTTCAAATGTGGTTTCAATTGTCAGTAGAAACCACATTTATTTAAACAAGTCAGCCATATCAGCTATGTTTTTTTTAAAGGCAGTACTGTTTCACTGCCAGACAAGGCTCTGCTGATAGCCAGGTGTAGCAGTGGTAAGGTGTTGGTACTGCTGTTGGGACTCTTCTGTTGTGACAGCTTTATGTTGGCCCTAACAGTTTGTGGGCACCGTTATAGCGCAATTAATGTATTGTTAAGTGTTGTGGCTTTGCTGACATGCATAATTTGTTTTTGCCCCACCAAGATTTACATGCTCAAATCGCCGCTGTTCCTGTCACTCAAACTCTAATTCAAATGCTACATCCTGTGCAGCGGCCAATTCAATTGCGAGTTCAACTCATGAGTTGAACTCATTCCAAAATTCTGAATTAAGCACAACCCTGGCACACATACTATTTGAAATAATTTCAAATACTTTATCTGTGCTTGATTGAGATAGTGTGGCTTATCTGACCAACAGAACAATCCCAATGACCATAACAACTTCAATTAGAGAGGAATCCAGCCCCTCGTGGACCAATGAAGTGAATGATGCTGTAATGTCTTACAGTATCTTTTCATACAGCTACTTTTCTTTGGGGAACCTGCGGCTCTCTTCACTGAAGTGTTTGTAACATGTTTGCAATGTGCAAAACGTCATAATAATGAGTGACAAAGTTATGTCAGTAGGACTGGGTGGTATACCGGTATTGATGCACGGACCGGTTTGAGTTTTTACTTTACTTTCTAATAACAGTATTTGAATGTTTGGTTTGTTAAATGTGATGTGCCGTGTGTAACATCAATTTTTATATTTTACTAAGGTACTTGACTCATCTCTCTCCATGCCGCTTTCCACACAGACCTAGCCCCACTCAAGGAGCGCATTTGTTTTTTCTCAACCACGAGACACTTGCGTTCAGTCTGCATGGTCAATGCAGCACATGCAACAACATTGATGACAAGATGCTGTTTTTACTTTGCTTCTTAATATAAGTCCACTAGCATACTATAATTACACTATTAGTTTGTGTTTCTTACATCTACAAACAGCTAGATTGTATTTTCTTAGTAAGTTGGGTCTAAATCTTGTTAGCTGCTAATGCTAATTGCTAGCTAGCTAATAAATGTACTGAATCAGAGCAAACGTAATTAGCTATACAGCCTGATAATACCAGTGATGGTGTAGACGTAAATCAGCATATTGTTTGTGCAAACGTATCTTTTAAATCAAAGAGGAATACGCAAAGCAAGAAAATGTTCTTCTTCGTCTTCTTCTGTGGGTTTTATGGCGGACTACAACACAAAAAGATCTATTGCCGCCACCAACTGGACGGGTTGAAAAAACAAGGAAAATAAATATATCCTTACGTGATATGGAAAACTAACTTAATCCACCCAAATAAATCTCCATATCTTCCTTCTCAGGCTCTAGGGCCTGAAAGAGTGGTACGGCTTGTGACAATACTCCATGCAACTCATCCGCAGAGAGATCTTTCTGTCCCAGGAACCACTACGCCGCAGCCACAATGATATCGACCTCAATCTCTTTCACCCTTGTCGGGCATTCCAAAGACATGGCTTCATGGTTCCCACCACAATTGCAACATGTCACATTTTCAGCACTTTTAAAATACATGACATAGCCTGGTTCCTCTCTAGGTTTCTTCCTCGGTTCTGGCCTTTCTAGGGAGCTTTTCCTAGCCACCGTGCTTCTACACCTGCATTGCTTGCTGTTTGGGGTTTTAGGTTAGGTTTCTGTACAGCACCTTGTGACATCAGCTGATGTAAGAAGGGATTTATAAATACATTTGATTTGATTTGATGACATGCAAACACTTGAAACATGTCCAAAAGCTTTACAGTGATCCTGCTGCATTGGTCTTGGGATAAATGCTTAGTCTCTGTAGTTTATATACCTCAACTGCACTTGAGTAGGGAGCGACTCCATATCAAAAAACAAAAGAACTGATAGACTCTTCACTTTTTAATCATTCACAACCCGATTCATCCGATGTGCATGAATCACACCAGGAATATTTTTCATCTCTTCAACATTGACTTCCTATGAGACGCCAGATATTACCCCCTTGATGGATGCCCTGTTCTGAAGAGACACACACGACATGTCTAACTTCTCAAATCGGATGAGACGCAAAACACGTTCCTTCTGATCCTCAGAACAACAAAAAATCTAAACAAGCCGCCTCTCGTGATCCTCGGAGCCGTCACTTTTCCCAGCACTCTCTCCACCAGTTTGGCTGTCTCAAATGGATTCTTCAAGATTGGTAATCCAATCAGCTGCTCCTCATTAATAAACCGCACTCTTTCAAGATATGAAGGTCATTCTGAGGACTATACACTACTTGGATACGTTTTCCATTCTTTTGGACAATATTCCAATTCTCCTGTATTCTACAGCCATTAGATTCACAATCCACATCAGCGTCCGCTTCAACCATCTTAGATGCATGAAATTGTCGACGGTCAATCAGCGATTGATAAAAATACTCAGCCTTCTTATACGCTACCACAGCTGCAAGCTGATGCAAGAATAAGTTAGCTACATGAAGTAGCTAAGAGAAAACATTCAATGTAGCCAAAGATTATAGGGTAGCTGTTTAGTCCCCTTGCTTTTTTCAATCTTTACTAACGACATGCCACTGGCTTTGAGTAAGGCCAGTGTGTCTATGTACGCGGATGACTTAACACTATACACGACAAATACTACAGCGACTGAAATGACTGCAAAACTTAACAAAGAGCTGCAGTTAGTTTCGGAATGGGTGGCAAGGAATAAGATAGTCCTAAATATTTCCAAAACTAAAAAGCATTGTATTTGGGACAAATCATTCACTAAACCGTAAACCTCAACTACATCTCGTAATGAATAATGTGGAAATTGAGCAAGTTGAAGTGACTAAACTGCTTGGAGTAACCCTGGATTGTAAACGGTCATGGTCAAAACATATTGATACAACAGTAGCTAAGATGGGGAGAAGTCTGTCCACAATAAAGCGCTGCTCTGCCTTCTTAACAACACTGGCAGGTCCTACAGGCCCTGGTTTTGTCGCAACGAGACTACTGTTCAGTATGTGGTCAGGTGCCACAAAGAGGGACTTGGGAAAATTGCAGTTGGCTCAGAACAGGGCAGCAAGGCTGGTCCTAAAAAGTACACAGAGAGCTAACAATAATGACGTGCATGTCAATCTCTCATGGCTCAAAGTGGAAGAAAGATTGACTTCTTCATTACCTGTTTTTGTGAGAGGTGCTGAATAGCTGAATGTACCGAGCTGTCTGTTTAAAATACTAGCGCACAGCTCGGACACCCATGCATAAGACATGCCACCAGAGGTCTCTTCACATTCCCCAAATCCAGAACAGACTATGGGAGGCGCACAGTACTTGTCACGTTCCTGACCTGTTTTCTGTTGTTTTGTATGTGTGTGATGGTCAGGGCGTGAGTTTTGGGTGGGCAGTCTATGTTTTCTGTTTCTATGTTGGTTTTGGGTTGCCTGGTATGGCTCTTAATTAGAGGCAGGTGTTTTGCGTTTTCCTCTAATTGAGAGTCATATTAAGGTAGGGTGTTCTCACTGTTTGTTTGTGGGTGATTGTCTCCTGTGTCAGTGTCTGTATGTTACGCCACACGGGACTGTTCCGGTTTTTGTTAGTTAGTTCGTTTTATGTAGTCTGTTTTCCTGGTTCATGCGTTCTTCACGTTGTATGTAAGTTCGTGTCCAGGTCTGTCTACATTCGTTTATTTGTTTTGTAATTATTCAAGTGTTTGTCGTGTTTTTCCGTTTTGTCTATTAAATCATTATGTATTCACAACCCGCTGCATTTTGGTCAAATCCCTGCTACTCCTCCTCGTTTGAGGAGGAGGATTACGACACCCGTTACAGTACTACATAGAGCCATGACTACATGGAACTCTATTCCACATCAGGTAACTGATGCAAGCCGTAGAATCAGATTTAAAAAGCAGGTAAAAATAGATTGTAAATTAAAGATTAAAAAATCTAAAATAATTATTATTTTATTGATTGATTGACTATGACTTTTCAAATCACCCGGTATTGCTATCTGCATCATTAGTTCTAGATAAATGTTGCAATTCTTCAGCCATTCCTGGACTTGTGACCAAAAACTAGCTAAATATGGACAGTACCTAAATAAATGATCTAATGACTGCCTCCTCACAGCAAAATCTGCAGAGCAGGGAAGATTGTAGATATATAGATATATATATATATTAGAGGTCGACCGATTATGATTTTTCAACGCCGATACCGATACCGATTATTGGAGGACCAAAACAGGCCGATGCCGATTAATCGGCCGATTTAAAAAAAATTGTATTTATTTGTAATAATGACAATTACAACAACACTGAATGAACACTAATTTTAACTTAATATAATACATCAATCAAATCAATTTAGCCTCAAATAAAAAATGAAACATGTTCAATTTGGTTTAAATAATGCAAAAACAAAGTGTTGGAGAAGAAAGTAAAAGTGCAATATGTGCCATGTAAGAAAGCTAACGTTTAAGTTCCTTGCTCAGAACATGAGAACATATGAAAGCTGGTGGTTCCTTTTAACATGAGTCTTCAATATTCCCAGGTAAGAAGTTTTAGGTTGTAGTTATTATAGGAATTATAGGACTATTTCGATTTGTATTTCATATACCTTTGAATATTGGATGTTCTTATAGGCACTTAAGTATTGCAAGTGTAACAGTATAGCTTCCATCCCTCTCCTCGCCGCTACCTGGGCTCGAACCAGGAACACATCGACAACAGCCACCCTCGAAGCAGCGTTACCCATGCAGAGCAAGGGGAACAACTACTCCAAGTCTCAGAGCGAGTGACGTTTGAAACGGTATTAGCGCGCACCCCGCTAACTAGCTAGCCATTTCACATCGGTTACACCAGCCTAATCTCGGGAGTTGATAGGCTTGAAGTCATAAACAGCGCAATGCTTGAAGCATTGCGAAGAGCTGCTGGCAAAACGCACGAAAGTGCTGTTTGAATGAATGCTTACGAGCATGCTGGTGCCTACCATCGCTCAGTCAGACTGCTCTATCAAATCATAGACTTAATTATAACATAATAACATACAGAAATACGAGCATTAGGCCATTAATATGGTCGAATCCGGAAACTATGATCTCGAAAACAAAACGTTTATTCTTTCAGTGAAATACGGAATCGTTTCGTATTTTATCTAACGGGTGGCATCCATAAGTCTAAATATTCCTGTTACATTGCACAACCTTCAATGTTATATCATATTTACGTAAAATTCTGGCAAATTAGTTCGCAATGAGCCAGGCGGCCCAAACTGTTGCATATACTCTGAGTCTGCATGCAATGAACGCAAGAGAAGTGACACAATTTCACCTGGTTAATATTGCCTGCTAAGCTGGATTTCTTTTAGCTAAATATACATGTTTAAAAATATATACTTCTGTGTATTGATTTTAAGAAAGGCATTGATGTTTATGGTTAGGTACACGTTGGAGCAACAACAGTCCTTTTTCGCAAATGTGCACTGCATCGATTATATGCAACGCAGGACACGCTAGATAAACTAGTAATATCATCAAACATGTGTAGTTATAACTAGTGATTATGATTGATTAATTGTTTTTTATAAGATAAGTTTAATGCTAGCTAGCAACTTACCATGGCTTCTTACTGCATTCGCGTAACAGGCGGGCTCCTCGTGAGGTAGGTGGTTAGAGCGTTGGACTAGTTAACCGTAAGGTTGCAAGATTGAATCCCTGAGCTGACAAGGTAAATATCTGTCGTTCTGCCCCTGAACAAGGCAGTTAACCCACCGTTCCTAGGCCGTCATTGAAAATAAGATTGTGTTCTTAACTGACTTTCCTAGTTAAATAAAGGTGTAAAAAAAATATTCGGCAAAATCGGTGTCCAAAATTACCGATATCCGATTGTTATGAAAACTTGAAATCGGCCCTAATTAATCGGCCATTCCGATTAATCGGTCGACCTCTAATATATATATATATATATTCTATTGGTTGCAAGAATTTTGTATAATAATTTTTGAAAAGTTTTGAATCCGTCGTTGTTTTGCGTGTCAATTTATAAACCATGTGCCATGGAATAGGTACATCGAAAATCTCTCCCCATCTATTTTGCAATTTATTTGGCACAGCTGTCAATTTTTGGGTCCTTAAATTAAATTGGTATTTGTTTTAATTTATCACAATTTTCTTTAACCAATTATGGTCTTTAATGCAGGGCCGACAGACAAGTTCCTTACTTTTTACCCTTCTACTGGCCTCTTCCATTTTTGTGATAATGCTGCAATTAGTCGGTTGTATTTTGGGTAGAGCAGAGATTTTCATATGTCTGTGTTTGCTGCATGTGTGACATAACTCCACCAGTCCTATTTATGATATAATTTACAAAAAGTATACATTTTTTAAACATTTCATTGAAAAATATGTTTTTTTTTAATCAATTAGTATTTTTGAGTTTAACCACAATATTTGTTGTATTATTTGTTCTGTCTTTTCAGTTGGATAAACTAAAATTGCAACAAACTTTCTAAGGCTTGTTTAAAAAATAACAATATTTTGGAGATGATTTAGTTTTCAAACATCCGAAAGTGAGCAGTTGTAATCTGAATGAAGGGAAAAAGTCCAAACATGGGGTGAGACATTCCTACCAATTTACTAGAGAACCATTTCGGATGTAAGTGTAACTTTTGTATGACTGATGCCTTTAGTGAGAGGTCTAATGCTTTAATATTTCATAATTTCTGCCCTCCGAATTCATATTCATCATATAAATAGGCCCTTTTAATTTTAGCTGGCTTACCATTCCAAATAAAATATAATATTTTTTGTTCATATAATTTAAAAAGCAGCTGTAGGCAAAACCATAAGCAAATACTTAAACTGTGATATGACTAAAGAGTTAATCAGGGTGATTTTTCCACAAATAGTCAGGTATTTTCCTTTCCATGGTAGCAAGATCTTATCTATTTTTGCTAACTTTCTATAAAAATGTATTGGAGTGAGATCATTTCTTTCTTTCGGGATTTGTATACCGAGTATGTCCACATCCCCATCAGACCATTTTATTGGTAAACTACACGGTAATGTAAAAGTAAACATTTTGTGATCCAATACGTAACATAGTTCACTTATCATAATTTGGTTTTAATCCAGAGAGGTTAGCAAAATTATCTAGATCCTCTATGAGGCTGTGGTGTCACGTTCCTGACCTTATTTCCTTTGTTCAGTCTTTGTTTAGTTGGTCAGGACGTGAGCTGGGTGAGCATTCTATGTTATGTGTTTCTATGTGTGGTTTAGGGTTGTCTAACTAACCTGATATGGTTCTCAATCAGAGGCAGGTGTTTTACGTTGTCTCTGATTGGGAACCATATTAAGGTAGGCTGTTCTCACTGTTTGTTTGTGGGTGGTTGCTCCTGTTCGTGCGTTCATTGTTTTTCATTTGTTCACATGTTCAGGACTGTTAGCGTCGTTGGTTTCGTTTTGTTTATTGTTTTGTTCGTCTAGAAAAGTATTCTAATAAATATGGATACATACCACGCTGCGTTTTGGTCCTCCGATCCTTCTAACTTATCCTCCTCAGACGAGGAGGATTACGACGGCCGTTACATGTGGAGGGATTCTAATTGTGGTTTTAAAAGAAAACATGAATCATCACCTTTGTTTTTAAGCCACAGATTTCTAATCCCTTAATATTATTCTTGGATCTAATTTTAACAGCAAACATTTCGATGGCAATAATAAATAGGTATGCCGATAGTGGACAACCTTGTTGTACTCCTCTTGACGGTTTAAAACTTTCTGAGATGTAGACATTATTTACTATTTTACACCTAGGGTTACTATACATGACTTTAACCCATTTTATAAGAGATTCTCCAAAATTTTAATATTCTAGGCATTTATATATAAACCCCAGTACCAAAGTCTCTAGGAGACAGAACGTCTCCTTCCTGAGCGGTATGACGGCTGCGTGGTCCCATGGGGTTTATACTTGCGTGCTATTGTTTGTACCAATGAACGTGGTACCTTCAGGCGTTTGGAAATTGTTCCCAAGGATGAACCAGACTTGTGGAGGTCTACAATTGATTTTCTGAGGTCTTGGCTGATTTCTTTTGATTTTCCCACGATGTCAAGCAAAGAGGCACTGAATTTGAAGGTAGGCCTTGAAATACATCCACAGGGTCATTGACATTGAGGGTCAAATTTGATCCACAGGGTCAAATACATCCACAGAGTCATAGGCTAATTGACATCATTTGAGTCAATCAGAAGCTTCTAAAGCCGTGGCAGAATTTTCTGGAATTTTCCAAGCTGTTTAAAGACACAGTCAACTTAGTGCATGTAAACTTCTGACCCACTGGAATTGTGATACACTGAATTATGAGTGTACCATGATATTTGCATTGCTACTAAGTAAATCTCCAATTGGTCCGCACTATTCCACCCGCTAAAAGCCCTCCTCATCCTGAGTTGGGTTGTCATCCCAATGCCCGGCAGACCACCCCCAACCCCCCGGATCCCATAGCCCCGGAGAGACCAGGACCCATCCTTTGAAAAGAGCACACAGTGCCACCCACAGAACAGAAGCAGAACAACCGCCAAATGCATTTCCATCGACCTCACATCGATTTGAATTATATATAGCCATTAAATATATATATATTTTTAATCCTGTTTATCTTATTTTCCATAATTAGATATTAATATTTGAAGTAATGTAGGCAATTTATGCAAAGGATTTTTACCTCTCACCAGTCTCGCCATTACCAAAATTACATTATGGCAAGCAATTATTATATAAGCAAACAATTATTGTGAATCATCCTATATTGTCCCTAAAATCTTATACTCCATCGCAACAGTTGTGGGATACACACACTCATACACACTCAACCCCTTTCCCCCACAACAACCATAGACTCAGTCTCTCAACAGTTACACCATCCCAGAGCCCAACTCAAGAAAGGTCTTGATTTATGAATGCATATACAGTTGCAGCTGTATGAGAAGGCCTGCAAAACTGTGCAAAAAATGGGCAGAAATGGGGAGATTTGATTAACCATTGTCACATCCTAGATGATGGAGGTCAGATATACCCCCTTCCCCTGAAACCCTCACAACATGGTCCCCGTATTGACCATATTCCCAAGCATCTCCGCGCAGTCAGACCTTTGATTTTGTGTCACCAGGGCCACAATAATATCCTCCCTCTCTGAATGTCTGAGTGTGACCCCCTCCCCATCGGTTACTACAGCTAGTGTTGCCAGCACTGCCACTGTCTGGGTGGGGGCACCCCACCGGAATCCCCACCGGCTAGGTACAAGGTCGTCAAGGTTCTCATTAGCAGCTTTGAGAATTTCCTTGTATATTATGCTCTCCCTTCAGGGGACTTTGGCTTTGCAGGACCAACCCTGCCAAGCAGGCTCAGAATCTTGAGGGGGCGGTGCTGCTCTAGGTCTCTGACCGCGTTTTGGCTGCATACAGGTGCTTACAGCAGGCCCATAAAACAGTTAGGGACTTCTCCTTAGTATCTGGGTCATTCAGGTGCGTGTCTAGGGTATAGGGTTGTGGACCATTCCATCAATATAGGACCATAAATAAATACATTAGATGTATAATTTATATTTAAAAAATTAAATGCTGTTCCACCATGATAGGACAATAAATAAATACATAAATAAGATGTATAATTCATTATAAAATGTATATCCCTCATCTGAACAACATTAAAATCTCTCTCACAACCCCTGCTCACAGCAAAACATTGGCTCTGAGATATGCAAACATTTCCTTTCTCATTCAACGCCACACTTTCCCAAACACCAAAAAACACACACCACACCATCCATCCACACATACCGTGCCTTCTGTTTACTGCGCTTTTATCTTGGTTCCTACCCTGTCACAATACCTCCTCACTTTTATTTTCATTCATTGTCATGTCAAACAACATTGTTTTCAAAGTGATTTAAATCAAATCAAATTTGATTTGTCTCATGCACCAAATACAACAGGTGTACACCTTACTATGAAATGCTTACATACAAGCCCTTAACCAACAATGCAGTTTTAAGAAAATGAGAGTTAATAAAAGATTGACTAATTAAACTAAAGTAAAAAAAGTTACACAATAAAACAACAATGAGGATAGAAACAGGGGGTACCGGTACCGAGTCAATGTGCGGGGATACAGGTTAGTCGAGGTAATTGAGGTAATACTGTAGGTAGGGGTAAAATGACCACCTACAGTATAATACTAGTGCAAAGAGCTTTTCTCATCTGTTACCTTGGAGTCTATAGAGGATAATTGACACAAGAGACTTGATGTGTGGGCCTCCACCCTGTTTCAATTGAAGGTTCTAAATACACTACATTTTCTACAGTATCATTACAATTATCATCACTGTCAAACAACCTTTCCAAAGGTGAATTTATTTGTGTTTATCATTTTTTAAACTCTGCAAATACTCAAGATAAAAATAATTCCACAGTATCATCACAACTGTCATTATCATAACCATCATATAACATTTGAAAAGGA
The DNA here is from genome assembly GCF_029448725.1 of Salvelinus fontinalis. Lineage (NCBI taxonomy): Eukaryota > Metazoa > Chordata > Actinopteri > Salmoniformes > Salmonidae > Salvelinus > Salvelinus fontinalis. The sequence goes on from NC_074695.1 coordinate 39,840,641, forward strand.
GAATTAATTCAGTATGATTTTGACCAAACTGGCTCCCTTCCATGTTACAGTGATGTAACTATTTGCTTTGCAGTATAAAACTGTGCCACAGTGGAATTAAAGTGCAAAGGATCACATTCCTAGACAGCTGGTAGTTGTAAATTCCTATCTGGAAAGGGGGATGGCGTTACTTTAAAGGAAAACATATACTTTTTTCATTTCAAACTGCTTTAGGGATTAGGGATTCAGATCTAGAAAAAAATGCACCAACATAATCCACCATTTGCACGTTTTACATTCACAATGGAACCCCAAGCCCAGCACCCTCCTCTCACCCCCTCCCCCAAGAACACACACACACACACACACACACACACACACACACACACACACCAACCTGCAGCCATCTGCTCCGTTTGCTCTCTACAATCCTAGCAGAATACATTATTCACCACAATTACATCCCTGCATATCACAGAGACACAGTCTCTATGAACAGTGAGAGAGAAGATTCAAGCGTGTTTGATTTGGTTTTTGCGTGAAACAAGGTCGTCAGAGAGGGGTCTACCTGTTATAGCTAGTGGGCAAGATGAAAGTCACTGACAAGAAGGTTACTCTGCGAGTGCCCGTAATGCACAACGGATTAAAAAGGTTTACCTGGAGCAGGAGCGTGTGTGTGTGCGTGCGTGTATGTACTTGACTAGATTATTGTCTTGACGTGTTTTGCATCGACCTGTTAGTGAACCAAACCAAACATTTTCCACTGGCTGCTTGTAGCGCTCCTGCCCTGCCATCAACTCAAGTGCAAAGTGTGTGAATCTGCCCATTGGTGTGTCAGGTGCAACATTCAACGCCCTAGTCTTCCTCTGCACTGAATCACGCAACACCTTCATTTCATCACAACAATGCACCAATGATAACACACACACTCTTAGAAAAAAAGGGGGTACTCTAGAACCATAAAGGGTTCTTTGACTGTCCCTGTGTAGGAGAACCCTTTTTGGTTCCAGGTAGAACCTTTTCACCAAAGGGGTGAAAGAGGTTCTAAGCAGGCAGGCACATGCACAGATAGGGCTCTACCGGTGCAGAGCACATGCCCCTTTGCCCTTCCAGTTTTCAAAGTGCCCTTTTGGGTGGTGGTATAATTTCCCCCACAAATACATAAAAAAAAATAATAATAATTGTCATTGTTGTTCAGAACCCACTACCCACAAGTCAAGTTCACCACCCCCACCCAGTCCGTTGGTTGTGCCATTTCCCCCAGTCTGCCCTGTATGGAGGTTGCGCGCGTCTGGTATCCAAACATGCATGGCTTGAGAGATGAGGTCACCCGTCGAGTGTGTGTAGCTACCTAGTTTAAATATCAACATTACTGCCACAGCAGCACAACATTTGATTAACATTTGATAACACTTGATTTAGCCTACATCATCATCAATATTCTGTCTGGTTGGCTGATATGCACAGCAGAGAGAGGCAGAAAGACAGAGGTAAATCACAATCTAACTAGTAGATTTACATCAATCATCAACATCAACAATCAGCTGATAGTCCACCCTCATTTAATGAGTGTGTTGTTGCAGAAATAATAATAATAATAATAACATCGCTACAGAGGCATTTGGTATGTAATATTTGTTTAAATCCAAAGTCAAATGATCAACCAATAATAAACATCCCATTTTGCAGTCCCATATCCATCCACTGTGCTGGTATGAGGTTGATTAAAACAACTCTACATGGGACACACATTGCCTCCTTAGCATAGATGGCAATAAGCCTCGGGAGTCCATTGAAGTCCAGTCATTTGACTGCCTGAATAACAATTTGAATTGGAGAGAAAGTTGCTGCGTCAGGCGATTCACTTGCTTGGTCCTCCCCTTCCTTCCTTTCCTTTCCTCTCTTCCCCATCCCCCCTTTTTTTCCCACCCTCCCTCCCTTTTTACCAGATGCTTTCCTGGCACTGCCTCGTGTTTGGCCTGAGACTGTGAGAGGTCACCGGCTGCCTTGTTCTCACACGTGGAGTGTGTGAGTGGGTCGGGGAGTCTGCTAACTCAGTGCCAGGCCTCTCTAATGAGTCTGTCAGGCGCTGTTAGCGACGGCGTGCTCCCCTGGCTCACCTCGCTCCCACAGACAGACTATGATTAGCCGGGCCAAAGGCACACCACTGGGCCAGATTAAACAGTCACTGTGCACACACACACACACGGCTATCATCTCCCGTATTAGCCTGCTTTGATATAATAACTCACACTTGCCCCCCAGAGTAAGGAAATGTGATGTCACTGGAGTTATGGTTGGATGTAATAAATGCTGGCTAAGGCAGGCAGCGCATGTACAGTACTGAAGCTACTTGGCCTAGCTTCCATTACATAGAAAGCCTGCATAGAAAGACAGGTTAGAAGGCGTCTACTGAGAGCTTAACTTAGTGTACAATATACGTCTATGGGGATCAATGGCCTAAATATATATTAATCAGGTCAAATGCTGATTTAGGATCAGTTTTTCCTTTTACATCACAAATAATACGATTAAATAGACAGGGGAGACCTGATCCTAGATCAGCAATCGTACTCTGAGACACTTGATACATATGGCCCCTGATGTGCATGCAAAACAAGTAGCCCACGCAGGCTTTAATTAATACGAGTCATGCACCGTCTTGCACATCATTCCGAACCTGGACTGCTCCTTCTGGCAGCTCTAAACATCCTCATTAAGAGGAATGATTCACTAATTACAGGTAATTACCCATTAAGGAGGAGCGCAGATGAATGGGAAAACCTGTGGAGATGGAAGTGATCTGTGGTTGCTTTCCCTGGGGGCAACCTGTTTGACCCTTTATACATGACCAGAACGTGACCTCTGTGAAATCGTACTCAGATTGGTGAAAGTTCATAGGCTGGTACCAGATCTGTTTGTGCTGTATAGCCCACTCCTATATGGTCGACCAGGCTAAGAGAATTGCTTATGTAAACCTTGAAACTACCACACAAGAATATACCGTACGCCACTTTTCTAAAAGAGGGTTTATGAGTAACACTAGGCCTTGGTAAGCCGAAAAACATTCTTGAACAATTTTGGAGACAATAAGACAAAGATGAAAGATTGAACTGAAAGCCCACACAGACACCGAAGGGTTAAGTTTCTTATCTTTGCTCCCCAGAAGAAAGTCCCTGCTAGAAGCCACTGTCCGCTAACTTCCTGCCCCTCTTACCATGCCCTATTTTTACTCTCTGCTCTACTGTGTGCAACTGCCAGGGTGTTCCTTGTCACCGACACGTTTCCTGTCATTTCAGTGTTGACTCACAGTACAGTAGATGTGCTGACCCAATTCAATTGCTTTTCAAGGAGAGTCTCTCTTTCTCGCTCCTATCACGCATTTACCTCTCTATATCCACTCTAGTCTACATGAAGCAAGTTCATTAGTAATCATCTAACAATGACCCAAGTGAGGAAATACATTTCTGAAATATGCCCCTGATGGTTCAGTTATTTCCACCTATAGGTACATCCATTTTAAAGGACGTGTTTTTACTTGCACTGCAATAAAGGCCAACTTTTGAATGACCCTGACTGTACTATGAGCAACATACATTGTGGACTAGAGAGTTTGAGTTTCTGCGTTGAGGCAAAATAGAACTTTAACTCACTGCCAGATAGTATGTTTGGATCCCTGTTATAATTGTCGTTGAGACACAATATCTATTTACTACATATCAGCATTCCCAAACATACCAAGTAATGATCAAATCAAACCAATCGTCAATATTTAAATTCAAACCCTTTTCTGGCCTTTTTGTTTCTCGCAAATATTCACAGTCATTATTTTTCAGTTCACTTCCCTTTAATATAAAAACACTTGAACTGGAATATCCTTTAAAAAAAACATTGTTTACAGTATGTTAATCCAATCACCACACTATTGTTCATTCAATGTATGCCTTTACAGTGAACCACCACCACCCTCCTCCTGTCAACCATATTGATCATGATGCCACAAAAAACAGCGCCTCTCTTCTCTGCCTGAAATGTGCAAAATGTGATATACTGCACAGCACATTGAGTAATTGTGTTTTTTTCCCCTCGAGGGAAAATGTCGGGGCAAGGGGGAATAACTGAAATATGTCTGCATTGTAGCCTCATAGCTGCGTGGAAAATAGTTTTGGAGACACATTATGAACTACTTGATATCTGCACTACAAATGATGTGATGCCAAGAAAATGTTATTGAGTTCCATGGGCTGCTTTTAGTAGCAAATGGTGACATCAAGCAATATTACCATATTACTACGATGACTCTAATAGACACTTTGCTTTAAAAAATGTACGTCTATATTGCCACTGAATCTTAAAGGCAGTGTAGGACTTATTTCTCAGTGACAGAAACACATTTAATACATACTTAAACTTCATAAAAAGTGGGATAAATTTGTAAGAATGAGGCGGGCGAATTGGGCGTCTACTCGTCTATCTGCGGGGCACATTTCATCCCTGAGAACTTCCACCGCTACCAACCATGGAAGGAGTGCTTCAGTAAGAAGTTGCTTCTCAAAGTGGATGCTGTCCCTACCATCAATGTGGCTTCTAAAGCATCTCAAACAGCCAGCAGCACCAGCAGAGACAAGGCATTATCATGGGCTTCAGTGAGCATGAAAGTCCACCTGGTTAGTGAAATTCAAAGAGCTAGCTTGCTACCTCTATGCTAACGTTAGCTAGCAATAGCGCATTTAGCTCACGCCTTCCATCTAAACAACACTGATAAAACTAACCAAAATGTAAACATGTCTGCCAGCTGTTGTTAGCTAACTGCTGATGCTGTCGTATAGATATTACAAGCCTATGGGAAAGAGTAATTTTGACCGCAACGGAGGTCACTGTTACTGTATAGAGCAAGTTTTCAATGTGTTTGTAGGGGCTGCGCATTGCGAGCTAAACTGAAATGCATCACTTCGGCTATCGATCTGATCGAAGACCAGGAGGCATTTTGGAGAAGCCCCAGAGCCACGCTTTCTTTGGAGGGGTGGATTGTGGATTTTGCTCAATGGGGGTGATTACTTTTTTTTATCTTAGGATCAATGTTGTCATAGTTGCTTCTTGTTGATGATGCAGCTGTTAACGTTCGCTTGCTATAGCTAGTTATTCTCTTCCTCTGTTTCTGAATGAATTTGTGGCAAAAAATTTTAGAGCTAGGAAAATAAGTGAGCTAGATTTTAGATTGTGTTTGTTTGTACTGCCATATGTTGATAACATAGCTAAGATTGTCACTGGGCTATTAAATATCCTAAACATAGCCAGCTAGATGGCAAGCTAAAACCAGGGAGAGAGGGAGGAGAGAATTCACTTTCTGTTTCATCTGCTGCTGGCTTGCTAATGTTCACTGAAATACATTTATCACATATTGTTGATGTGTCAAATGTGTCAATATGTTGTGAATATTGTGGAAAAATCCTCACTTGCCACTTACAGCTTACCAAGTACAGTAGGCTACAAACATGTTCCTCCACCGCGTAAGTCATAGAAATTACAATCATGCGTTCGGAGCTTTTCGGCAGTCTTCGTGGTTTTTATATGCGGGGAGCATAAATTGTACAATTGTAAACTAACAAATCTTTTTTTTTTATGTATATGAGTTAATATACAGTACCAACTACATAAATATCGATTAGGTTCCATTATCTGCTACTTGGAGTTTAACAATGCGAGCACACACATTATCCCTCTCATTTGCCCCAACACAAATCTAAAAAAAATAACATGGCACCTGTATGTCCAAATAGGAACATGTGTCAAAGCTACTCTTTTGGTAAAATAGACCCAGCTGGCATCAGATTCATATCAATCAAGTTGACAGACAGCTATCAATGCCAGCACAGAAAAGTATGTTTATTGTGGAAAACAATAAGAAGGTCGAACTGGTTTCAAAATAAAACTGTTCCAAAAACAGCAGTGAAGCGATAAAGATCATAAAACATATTAATATGTCAATAAAATGATCCGGGAAAAAAGAACATGAATAAGAAAACATACAGTGAGAGCTGCCCACCAGTCTTGAACAAACAAAGTGGCAAAAATCTATTTCCTTCCCGACAGGATATCCTCTCATGATAGAATTCTTAATGACCACAGCAGCTGAAAGGTGTAAAAACCTAGCATTTTTCAACTGAGAAACTATCCATTTAGTTACAAATCTACCTTATCTAAGTGTGGTCCTGTTTAGCTCTGTTTGTAGAGCTGACTGCAATATGTCATCAGAACTTACTATTTAGAATATGTGTTGGATGCTAGGAAGAAATTCTGTTACATCTGACACACACACACACACACACACACACACACACACACACACACACACACACACACACACACACACACACACAGACATATTATCTTATCTTATTAAATATAGCCTAATAGGGCATAATGAACATAGTGTAGTTTGACTTGCCAGAAACATGTCATGGCATCGGATGGCCACATTACGAGGTGCAAAATGAAGTTTAAAAAAAACATGTATTTTCTGCAAGTGAAGCCCTCTTAAAAAATGTCCCCCTTCTTAGTTCCTCTAAAACCAATGCCATCACTTTCCTTGAGAGGAACAATCTCATTACCTTGTTTTCCTGGCAACAGGGAATAAATATTATTTTGAGTGTGGCAATCGACGGGGGGAAATATTCAATCACACTTCGCCGGTTTATTTTCCGTGTAATTAAGTCAGTTAAACGTTCTAAAAACATTTAAACTCATCAATGACCTTAATCCATATGCATTCTTAATCATGCCAGATTAATTGTAATAAGCTAGTCAGTGTGTGGCAGTGACAGATGCAGCCTATTGTCTGTCTGTCACAGGCGTTTAATTCTGCCATTACATTCCCTATCCTATTAGGCTAATTGGCCCCTCTTTATTAGGGTTTATTTCTCAATCAACAACCAGCTGAGGCTATTTATTATCCATCTCTGAGAAGTGCACTTTCTGCCTTAAACATCATTGACTTCATGTCATTTCACAAAGAAAACAGGGTGTGAGTGGCTCAGTTTGTTTTAATTTTAAGTCACGAATGCAACGGGAAATGCTTTAAAAAGTTTTGCAGCAGAAAACAACATTTTCTGTTTCTTATTGGACAAGTCCAGATAAGTCCTTCCTGTTTCAGTCTGTTTTCTTGCGTTTGGTGCCTAATGAACACAACCTACACAGCACTCATGTTCCATCATCTTCCCATAGGGGGGAATTAAACTACCGTTCAAAAGTTTGGGTTCATTTAGAAATGTTCTTGTTCTTGAAAGAAAAGCGCATTTTGTGTCCATTACAATATCATCAAATTGATCAGAAATACAGTTGTACATTGTTAATGTTGTAAATGACTATTGTAGCTGGAAACGGCTGATTTCTTTATGGAATATCGACATAGGTGTACAGAGGCCCATTATCAGCAACCATCACTTCTGTGTTCCAATGGCACATTGTGTTAGCTAATCCAAGTTTCTAGCCCTCATTAGACTAGTTGATTATCTGGAGCATCAGCATTTGTGGGTTCGAATACAGGCTCAAAATGGCCAGAAACTAAGAACTTTCTTCTGAAACTCGTCAGTTTATTCTTGTTCTGAGAACAGAAGGCTATTCCATGCGAGAAATTTCCAAGAAACTGAAGATCCCATACAACACTGTGTACTACTCCCTTCACAGAACAGCGCAAATTGGATCTAACCAGAATAGAAAGAGGAGTGGGTACAATATTCATGTAAATTTACACACTTAGGTTTATACCACATGTACCCGTAGGCTTCCACTCTAAAGAAAAAAAATAAGTACAAAATACATACAGAGAACTGATCATATTGATCACGTAGGATTTTGTAATAATAAAATTGCTATGTAAAGAAAAATAAACAAAAAGGTGGGCCTTCACCGCCTACACCGCCAACTCCCCATCCCATTCCCCCAGCCCAACATTTCTCCATCCCCTTATCAACCTAGGATGCTTTTACCCTCCCGAAAAAAAGAAAACACTGCCCATAACACCCCTTCCCTGTGGGCCTGGAAGCAAAGAAAGTAAAAAAATATGAATATAAGTACAGTACCAGTCAAAAGTTCATCCGTTCACCTACTCTGCGTCTCACAAAGACACGGCGGTTGGCACCAAAAATCTCACGTTTGGACTCATCAGACCAAAGGACGGATTTCCACCGGTCTAATGTCCATTGCTCGTATTTCTTGGCCCAAGCAAGTTTCTTCATCTTGTTGGTGTCCTTTAGTAGTGGTTTATTTTCCGCAATTCGACCATGAAGGCCTGATTCACGCAGTCTCCTCTGCACAGTTGATGTTGAGATGTGTCTGTTACTTGAACCTTATTTCTAAAGGCTGGTAACTCTAATGAACTTGTCCTCTGCAGCAAAGGTAACTCAGGGTCTTCCTTTCCTGTGGCGGTCCTCATGAGAGCCAGTTTCATCATAGCGCTTGATGCTTTTTGCGACTGCACTTGAAGAAACTTTCAAAGTTCTTGACTGACCTTCATGTCTTAAAGTAATGATGGACTGTCGTTTCTCTTTGCTTATTTGAGCTGTTCTTGCCATAATATGGTCTTGGTCTTTTACAAAATAGGGCTATCTTCTGTATACTACCCCTACCTTGTCACAATACAACTGATTGGCTAAAACGCATTCAGAAGAAAATAAATTCCACAAGGCACACTTGTTCATTGAAATTCATTCCAGGTAACTACCTCAAGAAGCTGGTTGAGAGAATGCCAAGAGTGTGCAGCGCTGTCATCAAGGCAAATGATGGCTACTTTGAAGAATATCAAATATATTTAGATTTCTTTAACACTTTTTGGTGACTACGTGATTCCAAATGTGTTATTGTATAGTTTTTAGGACTTCACTATTATTCTACAATGTAGAAAATAGTAAAAATAAAGAAAAACCCTTGAATGAGTAGGTGTATCCAAACTTTTGACTGGTACTGTATATACACTGAGTGTACAAAACATCTTTCCATGACAGACTGAACTGTGTAGATGAAGGAAAGGAGACATGTTAAAGAAGGATTTTTAAGCGTTGAGACACTTGAGACATTGATTGTGTATGTGTGCCATTCAGAGGGTGAGATTCAAGGAGCTGTCAATGTTACGTAACACAGTAAATGCAACGCATTACATTTTTACATTCATGCACTTCAAAATGAACGTTGTTTCCTTGTCCTAGAAGCATTTAACTGCAGGGCACTCCCACATCATATGAAGGAATGTGCCTACCTGATTTAGGGAACACAGTGAACAGTTGGGAGCTGGGGCCAACTTCATCTGAAAACTTTTCTTTGTCGTTAAATACAGTCTGTGAACAAACAGGATGCCAAGGTCATATTTTTCCATATTCTGTTCCAGTTAAAGGGTTGTTATTCACGTAGATCTGTGGACCATACTTTTTTAATGGCTAGCTCAGAATATGAGCTTTCCAAAAGCTGTTTATATATTATAGAGATCAGTCCTTTTGGGAGCCCAGATAATTTATTTATAAATCCCATCATTGGACAGTTTGGAGTTGCCTGGTAATGTATATGTGTCTTTCAAATCTTGGAATGTTCTCAAACCATTACTGTCCATCGTATCGACAATGGTACAGATTCCACATGTGGACCATTGCGGGGGATGCAAAAGGCTGCCCTCCAGATCGCAAGGCATTATAGTGAAATAATGGAGTACGGGCATGCCGTTTTGATTTCCAGTTAGATAGCTTTTTTATTTTGAGGCAAATATAAATATTGTGAGCAATAATAGGACCAAAGAGGCGGCATTTTCACGTCCGGATGAAAAGCGTGCCCAAAGTAAACTGCCTGCTACTCAGGCCCAGAAGCTAGGATATGCATATTATTAGTAGATGTCAACAGTCTTTAGAAATTGTAGGGCAGTTCAGAACGAGGGTCGAGTGAAGTGTACTGTTTGTTAGAGGCGCGTGACCTGAAAGCACGCTCCACTTTGTTTTCGTCCGGTATTGAACGCAGTTTATCCCGTCTTAAATTTGATCGATTATTTACGTAAAAAAATACCTAAAGTTGTATTAGGAAAGTTGTTTGAAATGTTTGGACAAAGATTACAGGTAACTTATTAGATATTTTGTAGTCATGTTGCGCGAGTTGGAACCAGTGTTTTTCTGGATCAAACGCGCCAAATAAATTTAAATTTTTGATATATAACTACGGAATTAATCAAACAAAAGGACCATTTGTGATGTTTATGGGACATATTGGAGTGCCAACAGAAGAAGCTCTTCAAAGGTAAGGCATGAATTATATTGTTATTTCTGAGTTTTGTGTCGCGCCTGGCGGGAAGAAATATGATTGTCTGTGTTTGTTTGATGGGGTGCTGTCCTCAGATAATCGCATGGTTTCCTTTCGCCGTTAAGCCTTTTTGAAATCTGACACCGTGGCTGGATTAACAAGAAGTCAAGCTTTAATTTGACATATTGCATGTGTATTTTCAAGAATGTTCAATATTTACAATTCTGTAGTTTGAATTTGGCGCTCTGCACTTTCACTGGATGTTGGTCAGGTGGGACGGTAGCGTCCCATCTAGCCTAGAGAGGTTAAGGCACATATCAGTGAAGAACACCTCTTCCAGGGCAAAAAAAGACACCAAATGTCTCTCTATACTCAGCCAGGGGGCAGAAGAATCACGTCTAAACCAATTTAGGATGGGGCTAAATGCTAGTGCCAGGAAATACAATTTAAAGTTTGGTACGGATAGTCCTCCTACGTCTTTCACTCTTTGTAAGTTTGTTAATTTTATCGAGGATTGCTTACCTTGCTACATGAATTTTGAAACCGCACTATGAATTTTATCCCAATAGCCAGAAGGGGGAGACATGCATTGAACTACAGAAATTCAGCCGTGGCAGTATATACATTTTTCCACAGCAATATATTTACATCAATGTAATTGGAGCCAATTCCCATGTTCCAAGACAGACCAGAGATACAGAAAGTATTCAGACCCCATGACTTTTTCCACATTTTGTTACGTTACAGCCTTATTCTAAAATGTATTAAATAAAACATTTTCCTCATCAATCTACGCACAATACCCCATAAAGACAATGCGAAAACAGGATTTTCGAAATTGTTGCAAATTTAAAATAAAATAAAAACTGAAATACCTTATTTACATAAGTATTCAGACCCTTTGCTATGAGACTCAAAAGTGAGCTCAGGTGCATCCTGTTTCCAATGATCATCCTTGAGATGTTTTTACAACTTGATTGGAGTCCACCTGTGGTACAGTCAATTGATTGGACATGATTTGGAAAGGAACACACCTGTCTATATAAGGTCCCACAGTTGACAATGTACGTCGGAGCAAAAACCAAGCCTTGAGGTCTAAGGAATTGTCTGTAGAACTCCAAGACACAGATCTGGGGAAGGGTACCAAAAAATGTCTGCAGCATTGAAGGTCCCCAAGAACACAGTTGTCTCCATCATTCTTAAATGGAAACAATTTGGAACCACCAAGACTCTTCCTAGAGCTGGCTTCCAGGCCAAACTGAGCAATAGGAGAAGAAGGGCCTTGGTCAGGGAGCTGACCAAGAACCTGATGGTCACTCTGACAGAGCTCTGGAGTTCCTCTGTGGAGATGGGAGAACCTTCCAGAAGGACAACCATCTCTGCAGCACTCCACCAATAAGGTGTTTATGGTAGATTGGCCAGACAGAAGCCACTCCTCTGTAAAAGACACATGACAGCCCGCTTGGAGTTTGCCTAAAGGCACCTAAAGACTCTCAGACCATGAGAAACAAGAGTCTCTGGTCTGATGAAACCCAGATTGAACTCTTTGGCCAAGCATCAGATCTGGAGGAAACCTGGCACTATCCCTACGGTGAAGCAGGGTGGTGGCAGCTTTTTGCTGTGGGGATGTTTTTCAGCGGCAGGGACTGGGAGACTAGCCAGGATCGAGGGAAAGATGAACGGAGCAAAGTACAGAGAGATCCTTGATAAAAACCTGCTCCAGAGCACTCAGGACCACAGAATGGGGCAAAGGTTCACCTTCCAACAGGACAATGACCCTAAGCACACAGCCACGACAATGCAGGAGTGGCTTTGCAATAACTCTCTGAATGTCCTTGAGTGGCCAAGCCAGAGCCCAGACTTGAACTCGATCGAACATCTCTGGAGAGACCTAAAAATTGCTGTGCAACAACGCTCCCCATCCAACCTGACAGAGCTTGAGAAGAACTGCAGAGAAGAATGGGAGAAACTCCCCAAATACAGGTATGCCAGGCTTGTAGCGTCATATCCAAGAAGACTCGAAGCTGTAATCGCTGCCAAAGGTGCTTCAACAAAGTACTGAGGAAAGGGTCTGAATACTTATGTAAATGTAATATTTCTGTAAATGTTTTATAAATGAGCAAAAATGTCTAAACCTGTTTTTGCTTTGTCATTATGGGGTATTATGTGTAGATTGATGAGGGAAAAAACGATTTCATAAATTTTAGAATACGTCTGTAACGTAACAATATGTGGAAAAAGTCAAGGGGTCTGAATATTTCCGAATACTCTGTATGACCATTCTAGTCTATCAAAAGCCTTTTCTGCATCAAGAGATAAAACAGCCCACTGAGCTGTTGTTTCTGATGAAGCATTGAAGACATGTAATAGTCGACGATTATACGACAATAAAACATTTTTTTACAAACCCGCTTGGGTCTATGTGGACCTATTTGGGTAATTAAGTCTCAAGACGGGATGACAACATTTTGGAAAACAGTTTAATAACGGTGTTAATCAAAGATAGGGGGTGATAATGAGAACAATGGGTGGCATCCTTACCTTTTTTTTTTTTTTTAAAAGCAAAATTTGTGCTCTATTCACATCTCTCCCAAATGAGCCTTTGTGAACGGCTGTTCTAATCATTTAAAACAGCTAATTAGTTCCTAAATGTCAAATAGACCTCAGGAGGAATATCTTTATTCACGCTATCCAATGCCCTTTTCAGTTCATTGAAGAAGATTTGGGCTCCCAGCGCGGCGGCTTGCTCAGAGAAGAGTAGTTCTTAATTATTTTAGAAAGGACTTAGTCTTGATGTGGATTAGGGCTGGGCGATATATAGAATTAATTCAATTAATTCGAATTTATGTTTTTCCACGATATTCCAAATGCCTGTATCGCTGAATTTAGTTCTCTTTGTATTTTTCGTTTTTATGAGCGTTTATGTCCGCTTGTTGTCATGTTAACTTTTTGGTCTCGTCTCGTTCGCTCCTTCTGTGCTGTGCACCTTCCCATTTAAACTAGAGATCTGTATATAATAACGAAATGCTCATGTCTCCGCCCTAACAATGGGAGTGGTTGTCCCAAAGGCGGGAAGGCAGGTGACACGCTTAGGTTTAAAATAAGAGCATAGAAACGCATTGGGATTATTTTGGACAGACTTTGGCGAGAGCCTCTTTCTCCCAAGAGATCACTTCTTCCTCTCTGGCAAACAGTTTCAACTCGCTATTTGTATTTGAGGTTTGGTGCAACAGAATGGGTCATATGGACACCGAAACACTTGGAGACATTATTTTACTATAATAGAGGAGAAGCTAACCCTTCAAACCATTTCTGCTCCTCAAATTTCGAGCAGAGCAGACACTACTAAAGCGGACCAATATACACTCATTCTGGAAAATGTATGCTCAGTTTGTCGCACGCGCATTACGGTACCATGTATCGACAGCAGCATTTCAGTCAAATACAGATTGCTATACATGTCACGTTCCTGACCTGTTTTCTGTTGTTTTTGTATGTGTTTAGTTGGTCAGGGCGTGAGTTGGGGTGGGCATTCTATGTTATGTGTTTCTATGTTGGGTTAAATGTGTTGCCTGATATGGTTCTCAATTAGGGGCAGGTGTTTGACGTTTCCTCTGATTGAGAACCATATTAAGGTAGGCTGTTCTCACTGTTTGTTTGTGGGAGATTGTTCCTGTGTCTGTGTCCGTTGCACCACACGGGACTGCTTCGTTTGTTCATTCGTTTGGTTAGTCTGTTCCTGTTCGTGCGTTCTTCGTGTTATTGTAAGTTCTCATGTTCAGGTCTGTCTACGTCGTTTTGTTGTTTTGTAGTTATTCAAGTGTATTTCGTGTCAGTGTTCGTCTTGTTTAATAAATTCATTCATGTCTTCATACCTCGCTGCGTGTTAGTCCGATCCATGCACCTCCTCATCCGAGGAGGAGGAATTAGACGAACGTTACAATACTAGCTGTTGAGACTGTGTTTTATAAATGTGCAATAAGCACGAAACAATTATATCAGGAATTGGCAACTCATTCTCATTCTGAGAAATAAGGTAGGCCACTTGATTTCAACTTCTGAATAAAGTGGACAGGCTAGCACGCTGTTCAAACAGTTGGAGACGGACAGAAAGGTGTGGTCATAACAATTCAACTGTTTTGCCTTGTTAGCTGAATTCAGAGCTTGTGAAATTATACCTAGACCTCAATTGGCTAAACTTGAAATAGAATATTAGCGGACTACTCACTAGCACGTGGGCTTGTGCTTGAGAGATTGTTTATGAGACCCGTGTTAATTTTCTATAATGCCTGCTACATTATTATTAATATTATATATTTTATTTATTTAACCTTTATTTAACTAGGTAAGTCAGTTAAGAACAAATTCTTATTTACAATGACAGTCTACCAAAAGGCAAAAGGCCTCCTGCGGGGATGGGATAAAAAATAAGAATAGTATGCAGTAGTACGCGTGATGTTCAGACAAACTCATATGTCGAATTTCCATTTTCTCGGGAGAATGTTTAACATTGCCTTCAGAAAGTATTCATACCCCTTAACGTATTCCACATTTTGTTGTGTTCCAGCCTGAATTCAAAATGGATTTTTTTTTTTAAATCTCACACCCATCTACACTTAATACCCCATAATGAGAAAGTGAAAACATGTTTTGAGAAATGTTTGCAAATGTATTCATAATGAAATATAGAAATATCTCATTTGCATTCACACCCCTGAGTCAATACTTTGTAGAAGCACCTTTGGCAGTGATTACAGCTTTGAGTCGTCTTGGGTATGTCTTTATCAGCTTTACACATCTGGATTTGGGGATTTTCTCCCATTCTTCCTTGCAGATTTTCACAAGCTCTGTTAAGTTAGATGGGGAGCGCCGGATAACAGCATGGGATTCAAGTCTGTGTTTTGCTGGACCACTCAAGGACTTTCACATTCTTGTTCTTTAGCCATTCCAGCATTGCTTTGGCTGTATGCTTGGGGTCATTGCACATTTAGAACATAAATCTTCGCCCCAGTCTAAGGTAGTTCGCACTGAAGCAGGTTCTAATCAAGGATTTGCCTAAATTTGGCTCCATTCATTGTTCCCTCTATCCTTACCAGTCTTCTAGTCTTCCTGACACTGAAAAGCATCCCCATTGCATGATGCTGGCACCACCACGCTTAACGGTAGGGACGGGTGATGAGCTGTGCCTGGTTTTCTCCAGACATAGTGCTTTGTATTCAGGCCAAAGAGTTAAATCTCATCAGACCACGGAATCTTTTGCCTTAGAGTTTTTCACATACCTTTTTGCAAACTCCAGGCGTGCTGTCATGTGCTTTTTTTCTCAGGAGTGCCTTCCTTCTGGCCACTCTCCCATAGACCCCAGATTGATGAAGTGCTGTTGAGACTTGTCCTTCTGGAAGGTTCTCCCATCTTAGCCAAGGATCTATGTAGTTCGTCAGCGTGGTCATTGGGTTCTTGGTCACCTCCCTGACAAAGCTCCTTCTTGCATGGCTGCTCAGTTTAGTCGGACGGCCAGCTCTAGGCAGAGTCTGGATAGTTTCATATTTTATCAATTTTTTTGATGCCTCGCAAAGAAGGGCAACTATTATTAGATTGGTAAAAATAAAAATAAAGCAGACATTTAATATCCCTTTGAGCATGGTGAAGTTATTAATTACACTTTGGTGTAATGCATCAATACACCAGTCATTAAAAAGATACAGGCTACCTTCCTAACTCTGTTACCGGAGAGGAAGGAAACCGCTCAGGGATTTCACCATGAAGCCAACTGTGATTTTAAAACATAGTTTAATGGCTGTAATAGGACAAAACTGAGGATGGATCAACAACATTGTAGTTACTCCACAATACCAACCTAAATGACACAGTGAAAAGAAGGAAGTCTGTACAGAATACAAATATTCAAAATATTAATTAAGATATATTTGTGTTTTATTTTTATTTTATTTTTTACAAATATTTGAATTTTCCTTCCACTTTGATATTATAGTATTTTGGTCAGATCATTGACACAAAACAACAATTAAATCAATTTTAATCCCACCTTGTAACACAACAAATTTATGGAAAAACGTCAAGGGTTGTGAATACTTTCTGAAGGCACTCCACATTGTGAAAAACAAAACAGTGTTTCCCAACTCCAGTCTTTGAGTACCTCAGCAGTCCCAGCCTAAATGAATGCTGCTTGTTAAAGTACTGCATGTATAAGTGTGTCACCACTGTGGCTTGTGCCATGTAACCCTTTTAGGAAGTGGCATAAAATGTGTGGTTAGGGACATTTTGACCCAAAATATGTGGTATTTCTTAAAATGTGAGTTGATATTCAACTAGAAATATGTCTATATGAACGGCAATTTCAATGTGAAACGGTTAATGTTTTCCAGCAAGGGGTTAATCAAAAATAACCATGAACACTAGAGAAAATTAAGCATTTTCAATACAAATAAGATGAGAAGCATGCATATTTGGATGGAAAATTACTGAGGATAATAGTGGACGATATTGCCACTCCTATTTGTCATATCTTCAATCTAAGCCTACTAGAAAGTGTGTGCCCTCAGGCCTGGAGGGAAGGAAAAGTAAATACACTACCCAAGAATAGTAAAAACTCCTTTACTGGCTCAAATAGCCGACCAATCAGCATGTTACCAACCCTTAGTAAACTTTTGGAAAGAATTGTGTTTGACCAGATACAATGCTATTTTACTGTAAACCAATTGACAACAGACTTTCAGCAAGGACATTCAACAAGCATGGCACTTACAGAAATGACTGATGAATGGGAGAAATTGATGATAAAAAGATTGTGGGAGCTGTTTTGTTAGACTTCAGTGCAGCATTTTACATTATCGATCATAGTCTGCTGATGGAAAAACATATGTGTTATGGCTTTACACCCCCTGCTATATTGTGAATAAAGAGTTACCTGTCTAATAGAACACAGAAGGTGTTCTTTAATGGAAGCCTCTCCAACATAATCCAGGTAGAATCAGGAATTCCCCAGGGCAGCTGTTTTGGCCCCTTACTTTTTTCAATCTTTACTAATGATATGCCACTGGCCTTGAGTAAAGCCAGTGTGTCTATGTATACGGATGTCTCAACACTATACACGTCAGCTATTACAGAGAGTGAAATCACTGCAATACTTAACAAAAAGCTGCAGTTAGTTTCAGAATGGGTGGCAAGGATTAAGTTAGTCCTAAATATTTTTTTTTTAAACTAAAAGCATTGTATTTGGGACAAATCATTCACGAAACCCTAAACCTCAACTAAATCTTGTAATAAAGCATGTGGAAATAGTTGAGGTGACTAAACCGCTTGGAATAACCCTGGATTGTAAACTCTCATGGACAAAACATGCTGATACAACAGTCGCTAAGATGCGGGGAAGTCTGTCTATAATAAAGCACTGCTCTGCTGGCCTTAAATGATCACGGAGAGCTAACATTAATAATATGCATGTAAATCTCTCATGGCTCAAAGTGGAGGAGAGATTGACTTCATCACTACTTGTTTTTGTTAAAAGTGTTGACATGCTGAATGCACCAAGGTGTTTGTTTAAACAACTAGCACACAGCTCAGACACACCTCACAAGACATGCCACCAGAGGTGTCTTCACAATCCCCAAGTCAAGAACAGACTATGGGAGGCGCACAGTACTACATAGAGCCATGGCTACATGGAACTCTATTCCACATCAGATAACTGATGCAAGCAGTAGGACCAGATTTTAAAAAACAATAAAAATACACCTTATGGAACAGCTGGGACTGTGAAGAGACACACACAGACACACATACACAAGCCATGCACTCTACACACACGTACACATGGATTTTGTATTATAGATATGTGATAATAGAGTAGTGGCCTGAGGGAACACACTTAATGTGTTGTGAAAAGTGTTATGAAATGTAATATTTTTAATTGTACATAACTGCCTTAATGTTGCCAGACGCCATGCAGCAGCTAATGGGGATCCTTAATAAAAACAAATACAAATAGCTATCTTATTTGGTATATTTTACCACTATACTCAACATAGATACCACAGTCTAAATGTATCAGTATTTTAGCATCATGAAACATCTTTTGACTTTGAATACTATGACACCTTACTGAAATAAGTACAATGACAAAGGATCTAAAACTCCATTGTGTATTGTTTTGGTTGGTCTTTGGAGAATTCTCAAACAAGCTTCAAATTATACTTATAAAAAGTAATGTTGGTCTCATTGAAAGTCAAACAGATGTTTGATAGAAATCAAGTACTATTTACCTGTGAAAATATCATGGGATCCAATTGCTCCATTGGTTAGATGTGTGTGTGTGTGGCCCTCTTAAGCGGGAGGGAATACACATTATTATTTTTTTTTTAACTTTGTCTATAACATTATATTTAAACATGAAAATCCTAATTCAAATCTAAATGAAGTCTGTATTGAGATAAAGAACATTCTGAATCTAATCACATACAGTACCAGTGAAAAGTTTGGAAACACCTACTCATCCCATGGTTTTAATAAATGTTTACTATTTTTTACATTGTAGAATAATAGTGAAGACATCAAAACTATAAAATAACACATATGGAATCATGTAGTAACCAAAAAAGTGTTAAACAAATCAAAATATATTTTATATTTGAGATTCTTCAAAGTAGCCACCTTTGCCTTGATGACAGCTTTGCATTTTCTCTCAACCAGCTTCATGAGGTAGTCACCTGGAACGCCTTGATAAAAGTTTATTTGTGGAATTTCTTTCCTTCTTAACGTGTTTGAACCAATCAGTTGTGTTGTGATAAGGTAGGGGTGGTATGGGATGAATTGGACTGCAGAGTGAAGGAAAAGCAGCCAAGTGTTCAGCATATGTGGGAACTCCTTCAAGACTGTTGGAAAAGCATTCCAGGTGAAGCTGTTTGAGAGAATGCTAAGAGTGTGCAAAGGGTGGCTACTTTGAAGAATCTCAAATATAAAATATTTTTTGATTTGTTTAACACTTTTTCGTTACTACATGGTTCCATGTGTGTTATTTCATAGTTTGATGTCTTCACTATTATTCTAAAATGCAGAAAATAGTAAAACTAAAGAAAAACCCTTCAATGAGTGGGTAAGTCCAAACTTTTGACTGGTACTGTAAGTATAAAATCGTTGTGAAATCCCCTTTCTTTGACTTTGTTTTGTGGTCTCTTGTTGCCTTCCCCACAGAGTAGTGGTGCAGTCTTCTCACTCAAAAACCGACCCTGAAAACTATTGCTAAATATAGCCTCTGAAAGCAGAAACTTGTCAATGCTGATTCAGCCAGACAGGTACAGGAAAGTGTATTCATTTTCTCGTAAGCCAGGAAAGTGCTTTTCAACGTTTCAATACCCCCCACTTTGCTCATATTCTTTTGCATTAGAGGCATTTTCAGAAGTCCCTTGAGGTTTTTGAAAGGGAAATAACCAGAATTTTCAAACACTTAAAAACAATCCCCCATTGATGGCAAGACAAATATAAGACAAATGTGCACTACTGTATGACCACTATAGTCATTACCCATACATACGACTGCAAAAAGAGCCTCATCATTGACAAGCTCTCAACTCACAAACCTATGCGTATGCTTTCCCTCTTGTTCCAACTCGTACATTACACTACAGTCACTTGGCTAGTAGACAGTCCCTCATACAAACAATTAAAGGTCTGTACTTATAAAGGCCTCATTTTGTGGCCTGTAGCTATAGCCTCACTATTTACAGTACATATCACTCTATCCATCTCTGTTGACCTCAGTTATAAGTTCCCCCGGATGTAGAGAGAGGGTGAACGTTACTATGGGGACGTGGAGTGTTCCACTGCTCTGTGGCACAGTGAGGCTGTTCCATTGTGGCAAGAAAGAGAGTGAGAGAGAGAGAGCGAGCAGCTGTCTTTACCTTTGGCAGGCAAACAGGCTCATTAAGGGTGGCCATGTTTGTTTTTGTGCCTGATACCTAGCCCTGAGCAAACATTTCCTATCTTCTCTCTGCAGCCCTCAGTCTCAACATTTCCTTTCCTATTGTGAGGCACTGGCGGTTCGAAGCCAACCGTGCGTTTCTGTGCAAGTCACATGCGCCAAATACAACAGGTGTAGACCTTACAGTGAAATGCTTACCTTAACCAACAATGCAGTTTTAAGAAAAATACAACAAAAAAATAAGAAATTAAGTAACAAAAAATGTAAGCACAGCAGGAAAATAACAATAGCGAGGCTATATTCAGGGGGTACCAGTACAGAGTCAATGTGTGGGGGCACCGGTTAGTCGAGGTAATTGAGGTAATATATACATGTGGGTAGAGTTATTAAAGTGACTTATGCATAGATAATAACAGAGAGTAGCAGCAGCATAAAAGGGGGGGGGGGGGGGTCTGGGTAGCCATTTGATTAGATGTTCAGTAGTCTTATGGCTTTGGGGTAGAAGCTGTTTAGAAGCCGCTTGGACAATTTTTAGGGCCTTCCTCTGACACCGCCTGGTATTAGAGGTCTTGGATGCCAGGAAGCTTGGCACCAGTGATGTACTGGGCCGTACGCACTACCCTCTGTAGTGCCTTGGTATATGATATTGATCCGTCCTTTGTCCGATGTACAGTTAGTTAAGGTGTTGAAATGGCTTTTCTTTATTTGCTTGTGTTTGCAGATGACATAGGTCTGTATCTATCTTAGGCTTGATTTGCATGTTTGACCTGAGATTTTTTATACATTCATGAGAGCGGGCCTGTCAATGCCCTTCCCCGTTGATGAACTATAGTACAAGTATATAGACTAATAGCTATTGACTTGAAATTATTTGACAGAAATGCATGATGCACTTCTGACTTGTAAAAACCCAACCCCCCCAAGCCCCCTTTTCCTATCATTTCATGTCTTGGGAATATATATCTCCAAAACGAGCGCTCCCCACTTTAAAAAAAATGTAGTCTCTTTCCATCGTTCGTCAAGCAGCCGAGTCACAATGCATTCCGAAATGAGTCCTTAATGTGGAATAATGAGGCTGTCATGGCGGAGCAATCTCTGCTTGTTTGAGTTTGAGTCATGTTGTAGATTCAATTCAATCAGCCGAAGTCAACCTGGCCTCAGGCCAAATCGGCAATGGATGACCTCATTCAAACAATGCCTCTGACATGTTGAAACAATAAGAGGAAGAGCCTTGAGCCAGTTGCAAAAGCAAACTCGACTCTCGTGCGCACAGTAAATGACAGTACATTCGCTATAGTCTTTGTAGAATAATTAATTTGATGGTGCAAAAGTATTGCCAGTGGATTTAGATCAGGTTAGGCTTCATGAAGAAATGTAACACACAGTATAGGCCAAGTCGATCCTTTAAGATCCAAGGAATATTGTTGCTAATGCAATAGCATTTCAAAACGTTTTGAATATGCGATAGCAATGGACGAAACAGAATCTAATAAAAAGGCTAAAGCATGTTACGTAAGCTAATAAGATAATATTAACAATTCAATGTTTATTTAACTACTATCCTTTGTCTTGCCCATTCACCCTCTAAATGCCACACATACATAATCCATGTCTCAATTGTCTCAAGGCTTAAAAATCCTTCATCCCTCTTTAACCTGTCTCCTCCCCTTCATCTACACTGATTGAAGTGGATTTAACAAGTTACATCAATATGGGATCATAGCTTTCACCTGGATTCACCTGGTCAGTCTCTGTCATGGAATGAGCAGGTGTTCATAATGTTTTGTATACTTAGTGTACCTGCTCATCATTGTATACACAATGTTCTGAGCGTATCATGGAAAACAATCTAGCTTATTTTGTACAGCTGTTACTTGTCTTATTGGAGGTTTATTTTCCCACACAAGTCGAAACGGATTTGTTCCAATGTCGAAATTACTGGAATCTAAATCGTTACCAAGAAACATTACCAAGGCAATGTAAATACATTCAATGTTACAATCTACATGCATGGTTTCTAGGCAATAACTTTGACGCCTGAGGCAAAAGCACTTTTTCCCGTGCATTTCAATTACTAAGGCGGAGCGGGCCCACCTCCCTCACCCCGTACCCTTGTTATTACTGTAGCAAAGGAAGTTATTCAACACAGTTGAAAAGCACGACACCTAGAACAACTAAGAAATTAGCCTTGGAACAGTTGTAAAGCATTACATTGAAAGGAACTCGGTTATTATCAGTCCATAACTGATAATGGAATACAAGTACCCATATAGAAGAATCCGGAAGTCTAATCAAATTTTGACGGATGATGAAGTGATGAAAGCAAACGTTACTGATACAGAGTCAGTTGATCTTTAGCTCTGAAGCAGTTTAACACACACACACACACACACACACACACACACACACACACACACACACACACACACACACACACACACACACACACACACACACACACACACACACACACACACACACAGCATACACTTCATTAAGCTCTGTTCCCGCTGGTCCTTATTCTATTAGAAATTAAAACTCAGGACAATTAGCTCCAGATTGGTCTCAGCTCAGAGCGCAACTCATGTGCTCAAGGCTCTGAGATGACTTAATTACAGGATCATGTGGAAATCACACGGGGGTGCGGGGGGGGAGTCCTGTAGGGGTCTGAAATGTACAGTTCTAATTGGGAAATCGTATTAACTCTATCGTAACACCTGCTCTAATATAATAGGCCCTAAACATGACTAGTCTCTAATAACTGTATACAGATTCAACAGGCAGGGGGGGTTTTTGGCAGGCTTTTTGAGAATTTACTGTAACTGACAAGTCAGTGTTTCGGTAAGAAAGCACCAGTGGTCTGAAGTCCTATATGTAAACCAAGGACACACTGTATCAAGTGCCATTGTTTGGGTAAGAGTAAACGCTGAGCACTTGCCCGAACGGATTAGTCATTCATTTAACAGCCGCAATCTCTGAAGCACGGACATGGCTGTTTGTTTGTTTGTTTTTGGTCTTAAACGGTGCCAGCTTATGGGAAGCATGCAGTTCAGTGAAGAGGGAAAGTAGGGAGGTTGATGAGATAGAAAGGAGGATGGGGATGAAGGGATTAGAGGGGTGTCATTTTTCCCCTACAACATGATCTCTAATTTCCCACAAAGCACTGGGTAACCTGAGCCAGAGATTAGCCCACGTTATCTTGTTTAATAAAATATGACGACGATCTCTTTGTCGGCTCCATTCAGTTTCACTTGATATCACATGACCTGTCGGACCGCAAACATTTGCTCCTGTTTTACGACAAGAACCTCTTGGGCCCACTTTTAAAAAGCGTCTCAGTGTAGGAGTGCTGATTTAGGATCCGTTTTCCTTTTTAGATCATAATGATTTAAATGATATGGATAGGGGGGACCTGGGATTATATCCACAAAGTGTCTCAAAGAAAGTGTGCTGGGCTAGGCTCAGTTTTGCCTTTTAGATCACAATGAATGTGATTATATGGTCAGATCCTAGATCAGCACTCCTACTCAGAGACGCTTTATGCATAAGGGCCCTGGTGCTTTATTTTCAATGAGAGCGCCCAACTATAACCCTTATTCTGACAATATAATCGATATTGACCTGCTCTTTCTGATGAAATGAGTCAGACATTCTTATTCCACGGGCCTTGTTCGGATCATCAGAGCTCTTCATTGAATTATTGATACTCATCCAGCCCAAAATAGGACGGTTATTATGTTTTCATAAGCTCTTTTTAGCCTTGCTGGCATTGCACCCTCAAGCCTCTATCCTCTCGATATGGGTTTTTACATCACGGTAAGCAACAGAAAGGGTGAAGAGGTACAATTGACCAGCAGCCTATTTTCGTCTATAGTCAGTTAGGCTTGATGGAGCCAGTGTTCAGTGTATTGTCAGGCCTGTGTAGTGAAGTAAATCCCACCAAATATCGTATTGACCTTAGGCCTCATGATTGCACTGTTTATGAAGGAAAGTACTCAAGAAAGTAAATAAGGAGTCAAGCATGTTTTGCCATTTGAGTACTGGGTACCAGTGCATACCCAAAACCTGCTGTTCAGTAAATTAAATTGAGTTGGAGTGTTATCTTCCACATGTTATATGCATTAATATATGGGCAATTCCATGTTAAACAAACCACACAAAATGACTAAAGTTCTCCTTGTGCATAGAGCTCTATGGTTTGTTTAACTTTGCAATCATTGTTTTATGTTTGAGGTACATTTTAAAGTGAAAAATCTGAGTCTCCACATCACTCTGTTACCTTGGAATTGCCCACATACAGTATGCTATTTGAGATATTCAAAGTCAACACGTACATAGGAACATCATGAATTTAGACAACATGAGGTCCTGCAGGACATTGAGCTGCTGCAGAACAGAGATCTAGCCATTTTAAACAATTCGGGTTTTATTTCAGTTTCAGATCCAAGCTGAAAGGAGCAAATGTTCAAATGTTCTCATACATTCCTCTTTCACCATCTCTGTTTCTCTCTCTCCTCAACACACATACACATGCATGTGCACAAGTGTGCACACACAGGCAGTGTTTGTTCACTACTGTGTGATTAACAGTTCTATAAAAAAATATATGCTACGGTACTCTTTCCTGTGTTTGCGGTGTTAACAACAATTACTAAGTTGTCATGGTGTTGTTTAGACGAAACAGAATCAACTGAGCACAACACGGTGTCATACTTTATTTCCTCTGTTTGTTTTTCTTACATCCCTCAACAGGATGGCTTGTCTGGCTGAAACTAAACAGCCGGACAAAACAAAGACAAATAGGGCCTCTCTCTCCCTCTCTCTCCCTCTCTGTTCTGCCACACCACTTCATTACAGAAATGCTGTGAGGAAAAAGACAGCTTCTGCTTGGCTCTGCCATACACTGTAATGTTTCTCTCTGCCCACTGTGAATTAATCTCATCATTAAGTCTCAATGAAGAAAAATGAGCCACAGATTCGATCTCGCTGTCGCGCTGCCGGCGCCCTCTCCAGTGACTCCATTGGACGGGGCTATCATCACCTCGCACAGGCAATTATATCTGCTAGCTAAATATGTCACACACAATAAATCCGGCATCCCTGACAGACGAGGGACAAGGCAGGAGACACAGCCTCGTATAAGAGAGGCACAGTCAAGCAGGTCCATCTCCTACCTGACAACCAATGGGATCGATAAGCCCAATGGATTTCTGAAGGAGACTGATACTAAATATAACACACATTCTATGTCATGGTGATGGATTGCATGTATGACATTTATCAAGGCTGAGGGTAACACACCACAAACTAAACATATGTTGGATCTACAAGGGATGATGCAATACTGCCATTTTGCAACAGAACAGCGCAACATTACCACAAAACGTGTCTTTGGTGTCTAGATTTGAGCCTTTTAAATAACTACTTGAACTGTTAGAACAGTTGGATAAAATGTAAGACTGGACCCTTTTCCCATCTGTTTGTTTGTTTGCATTTGGAGCTAGATCATTAATGAATGTAACCTTTTTCGTTGATACCATCCCTCCAGGCCGCAGTGCAAACACAGCATTGACATTCACCCGATAATGTTTGTAAAGGATATTCAGAAAAAACAAGTGTGGGAAAGAGCTTTTAAGCCAGACGTAGAGCTTGCCATTGCTGATACTATTTGTACAGGACATACCTCAGGAGGCTGAGACAACTGTGAATGTTTGTCCAGCTCACAGACTCTTCCATACATACACACAGCCCGAGCAGCTTGCATTCCTCCCCATTCATTAATAAATTCATTAATTTCCCCCCTCATATTATCTCCCTCTGTTGGTTGATCACTTTAACCAGCGTCGATGTCCCCGTGGAAATGTCATTAACATAATAAAAAAATCCCCATAAAAATGTGTCAGTTTAAGCTAGAGATATCTGTTCGCGTCTCAATCCACCGCATCCACCGATGTCGCACGTCCGCATCTGCGATGAAAGGTGACAAAGCTAGAGCAGTGTTTGTCAGACCGTGAGACAACACGACGGTGTTATCTGTTTTGCTCTACGACCCCCACAAGGGGCACTTACATTTTTTACTTGCCCATTCACCTCTGAATGGCACACATACACAATCCATGTCTCAATTGGCTTAAAAATCCTTATTTAACGTGTCTCCTCCCCTTCATCTTGACCGATTGAAGTAGATTTAAGAAGTGGCATCAATGAGGGGTCATAGCTTTCACCTAGATTTACCTGGTCAGTCGATGTCATGGAAAGAGTAATGTTTTGTATACTCAGTGTATATGGAGACAGTTTAGTGCTTAAGTTAAGGGGTTAAATACATGTACAAAAATAAATAATAATGTTTCCTGATCTTTGTTACATCTCTTACATATAGGACAGACACTTCAGAACAAACTTCCTTGCGATGTTTTGCTCCATGTAGTGAATATTTTATTCAATGTGTTTGTACGAGCTAATGGCAGTAAGGCCACATTTTTATTTCTCATCAAATAATTGTTTTATTGGGGTGGGTGGTTGGGAGAGGTTGGGGTGAGTGGTTTGGAGGGAATTGAGGTGGGTGGACTGAGGTAGGGAAGGGGCTGGGGGGTGAGGGTGGATGTATGGTGTGGAGGGAGGAAGGGAGGGAAGGTGGATGGATGGATGGAATATGGTCATATCTTTGTACATTTAGTAAAACTTGAATAAAAATATATACACTTTTTTTAAATATATTTTCTTTATACTTAAAGGGGTCTTAAAATTCCAAATCAAATAGCTAAACAATTCCATATAGCTTTGACTTTGAAATTCTCTACATTGCAGCCGGACTGGGCAGAATCACTGATCTACAAAACATCTAGCCTCAGAAGCCCAGGATTTTCTAACAGAATAGTCATATTCCAATAGTCGTGTCAAAGAGGCACGATTTGTAAGGTTGGCTTTGTGAGACTGCAAAACACCTACATCCCAAATATCTATTCATTATGTGATCAGGATTATCGGTTTTGTTCCTCGCCTTGCTCAAACTGATCCCCTCAAATATGCTGCAGAACTCAACCCCACACACAAAAATGCTGAAGGATACCAGAAATGTCTATGAACGTGTCAAGGCCAGTAGAACAATAGCTTCCTTGTGATGCTAAGACATCCAAAATGTTTGTCCGTGCTTCTGTCCTCATGAAGCAAGAAGTGGAACCAACGTGATGGACATACACTGTTATTAGCGCATCCATTTTAACAACCCCGGCTTTTGAGTTCTCGGCGCTCGTAACCATTAACAAACATAATCAACGCTTAACACAACACCCAGGGGCCTACCCCACAGCAGTTTCTTTCTTTTCTGCAGGTAAAATTAGAGTGCTGTGGAGTTGCCCCACGGGAGGCTCGTTCTGACGAAGTCTTACTGGAACAGGCCGACTGGTCTTAATTATGCCAACAGCCGCTCCGAGGAACAGACTACTCCCCCCTCTCTCTCTTACACCAACAGGCAGCAATCCATGGCTGCCAGTCCCACTAATTAGTGCACGGGTATCAGTTTTGCTGTCTCTCTCCCTTTATCTCTCTGAATCTCTCTCTCCCTCTCCCTCACACTATCCAACACACAGACAGACACTCAACACAAACACTACATGCACAGTACGGACTGATGAGGCCTCGGAAAGTAAAAAAAATATTCTTCCATTAGTTGAGTGTACATTTCTTGGCTTCCTTTGCTCTCTCTTCAGGCTGATTTACATAAGTCCAATTCTTAAATAGGACTAATCCCTGTTCTAAGATGAGCTCTTCTATGCTGTAATTACTCTCTTGATGATATTAAAGTTGACAACTAGAGGTGTTTTATTAAAACTTGGCAAAAAAGTTACACATTCAAATGGATGTCTTCCTTGAGAATCTAAAGCTTGGGGCAGAACAACATTCACTCAGTTACAGGTTCAAAATGAGATGGGGGCCCGAAGACATTCTCACATCTAACAAAAATAATCTAGTGAGTCTCCTGTACAAAATATCTGCCCCATGGATGATTTCAAATGGTACGAATTCCCATTAAAAATCTCCTTGGTGCACAAGTGATTTACTGCATGTTGTTTCTCCAGGGCCCTCTGTGTCATGAGTCCACACTGTGGTATGCATGGCCTTCCCCTTCACAGTCTAGAAAAGCAATTGTGATTGTGATGTCTAAGTCAGCAAAACCAGTGAATGGCTGAGGTCAGAGTGAGAACACACTGGTTGCAAACCAAATGGCACCCTATTCTCTACATAGTGCAATACATCATATGAGCCCTGGTCAAAAGTAGCTCACTATATAGGGAATAGTGTGCCATTTGAGAAACACACACTGTCCACCTGCTGTGTGGCACTGATTATTTCAACCCATTCCACTCGCTCTCCTTTCACCACAATAGGGCTTGTTATTAGCTAATAGCTACATTACTACAATTGCTGCCCTAGGATATAAAACCGTACCGTACCGTAGCTTGAATTATTTCCTGGCATCTAATGGAATTAACAATATTGCAAATGCTTCAGACCAACAAGTTTTGCATTGGTTTCATGTGTGTGATTATACACTGAACAAAAATATAAACTCAACATGTAAAACTGAAATAAAAGATCCCAGAAATGTTCCATACACACAAAAAGCTTATTTCTCTCATATTTGGTGGACAAATATGTCTACATCCCTGTTAGTGAGCATTTCTCCATTGCCAAGATAATCCATTCGTGCAATTGGCATGCTGACTGTGGGCATGTCCACCAGAGCTGTTTGAAGATAATTAAATGTTAATTTCTCTACCAAAAGCCGCCTCCAATGTCATTTTAGAGAATTTGGTAGTACGTCTAACCGGCCCCACAACCGCAGACCATGTATGGCATCGTGTGGGCGAGCAGTTTGCTGATGTCAACACTGTGAACAGAGTGCCTCATGGTGGCGGTGGGGTTATGGTTTGGGCAGGCATAAGCTACGGACAACAAACACAATTGCATTTTATCGATGGCAATTTGAATGCACAGAGATACCGTGACGAGATCCTGAGGCCCATTGACATGCTATTCATCCACCGCCATCACCTCATGTTTCAGCATGATAATGCACGATCCCATGTCGCAAGGACCTTTACACAACTCCTGGAAGCTGAAAATGTCCCAGTTCTTCCATGGCCTGCATACTCAATAGACATATCACCCATTGAGCATGTTTGAGATGCTCGAGATCGACGTGTACGAAAGAGTGTTCCAGTTCCCACCCATATCCAACAAGTTCGCACAGCCATTGAAGAGGAGTGGGACAACATTCCACAGGCCATAATCTACAGCCTGATCAACTCGATGTGAAGGAGATGTGTCGCTCTGCATGAGGCAAATGGTGGTCACACCAGATTTTGACTGGTTTTCTGATCCTAGCCCCCACTTTTTTTTAAAGTCATATGTGACCAACAGATGCATATCTGTATTCTCATTCATGTAAAATCCATATATTAGGGTTTAATGAACATATTTAAATTGACTGATTTCCTTTATAAGAACTGTATAAATATAAATTAATATATATATATATAAATACAGTTGAAGTCGGAAGTTTACATACACTTAGGTTGAAGTCATTAAAACTCGTTTTTCAACCACTCCACAAATGTCTTGTTAACAAACTATAGTTTTGGAAAGTCGGTTAGGACATCTACTTTGTGCATGATTCACTGTATCACAATTCCAGTGGGTCAGAAGTTTACATACACTAAGTTGACTGTGCCCCCTAAAACAGCGTGGAAAATTCCAGAAAATTATGTCATGGATTTAGAAGCTTCTGATAGGCTAGTTGACATCATTTGAGTCAATTGGAGGTGTATCTGTGGATGTATTTCAAGGCCTATCTTCAAACAGTGCCTCTTTGCTTGACATCATGGGAAAATCAAAAGAAATCAGCCAAGATCTCAGAAAAAAATGGTAGACCTCCACAAGTCTGGTTCATCCTTGGGAGCAATTTCCAAATAAAGTGGTGATCCTAACTGACTTAAGACAGGGAATTTTACTAGGATTTAATGTCAGGATTTGTGAAAAACTGAGTTTAAATGTATTTGGCTAAGGTGTATGTAAACTTCTAACTTCAACTGTGTGTATATATATATATATATATATATATATATATATATATATATATATATATATATATATATATATATATATATATACACACACACACACACACACAGTGGGGCAAAAAAGTATTTAGTCAGCCACCAATTGTGCAAGTTCTCCCACTTAAAAAGATGAGAGAGGCCTGTAATTTTCATCATAGGTACACTTCAACTATGACAGACAAGATGAGGGGAAAAAATCCAGAAAATCACATTGTAGGAATTTTTATGAATTTATTTGCAAATTATGGTGGAAAATAAGTATTTGGTCACCTACAAACAAGCAAGATTTCTGGCTCTCACAGACCTGTAACTTCTTCTTTAAGAGGCTCCTCTGTCCTCCACTCGTTACCTGTATTACATTTACATTTACGTCATTTAGCAGACGCTCTTATCCAGAGCGACTTACAAATTGGTGCATTCACCTTATTAGTATTAACGGCACCTGTTTGAACTTGTTATCAGTATAAAAGACACCTGTCCACAACCTCAAACAGTCACACTCCAAACTCCACATCCTACAATGTGATTTTCTGGATTTTTTTTCTCATTTTGTCTGTCATAGTTGAAGTGTACCTATGATGAAAATTACAGGCCTCTCTCATCTTTTTAAGTGGGAGAACTTGCACAATTGGTGGCTGACTAAATACTTTTTTGCCCCACTGTACACACAGTTTATTAGGTACACCCCCCCCATTCACGAAAATGTTTCTCTCCTACAGACAATGATTTATGTGGCCTTGGCTTGGTATATAAAGCAGGCAGACAGGCATCCAGATGTCAGTTGTCGGAAAATATAGGACCTGGGTGTGGCCTCCACTTAAAGTGTTCAGCATACTGTAGGACAGAAGGACAGCTGCACTGTCTAATTTAGTTATACAAACAGTGGATTTGCCATTGCGTAGCCTTATTTCCCAAAACAAACTGAACGCGCTGGATGACAGAATAGAAGACCATACATAATTACAGCTGAACAAAACATCTAGAAGTGGCAGTAGAAAAAATGTAGTTCAACTCCATTATTTTCTATCGTTTACAGACAACCTATGCAGCAATTACTTGATGTGCTGAAAGCAAAGGTAGAGAACACTAGAACATAGTACTGTTTCATATTCCAAAGTAGCACAAAGACTGCAGTAATTACAACGTTTGATGTTATTTCTAGGCTGCGGGAGCGCCACAGAGTAAGAGAGACGTATTATCACAGACATTATTCAGAGTTATTCGTGGACATGTGAAAGTCTCAACTCCTTACCAATTCCCCTTTCCTCCTCCAGTAGCCCCTTTCGTGATCATTTCACAGAATTCCATTTGCCCTCAAATGTGCATGGTTCAGCTCCACCAGGTAAAATGGCTAGCTATAGGATGTAAGAGACATTATGGAGGAATTGACATGCAATGCTTTGGAGCTATATAAAAATGCTTTACATTTTCTCTCATCAAGACATTTCAACCAATTATGGAGAGCGCCATGGTCAGTTGAACTGAATCATAGGGTCATTGATTAACCTCTTACTGAAATGAATTTCCTTCAAATACCTTTAAAATATTTAAGAGCAGTCACACTAAAATGAACAGTTGTATGCTAAAACAGAACCACACCATTCTTGATTCTCTGGATGCCTCATAAGCATGCTAATTAGTTACCATAACAAGGTTTGTAACCTGTGTGGATTTGAAAGTAAGTAGTACATTTGCTCTGAAAAAATGCTGGCAAAGAAACGTACCTTTTTATCTATACCAGAAAATGTTTTATCGTGTTTTCCAATCAAGCTTGGGTGAGACACGTGAGACTTGTTAATTCAAGGTCTATGAAAAGAAAAACGTTTCCTCAGGCTGCAAATTGCTTTTCAGAGGGATAGTAAGAAACAAGAACTGTTTATTCTCCCATATTTACAGAGATGTGATGCTGCTTGAGGATGGATATTCAAGGGGCATACTGCAGCCAGCAAATCTTCCCGGGACCTTTTTTCTGTCAAATCACCTCACCGTTAAGCCAATCATATTCTCATCTCTCCACCCAAAATACATCATAGGTTTAACCAGGGATCACAATGTCTAATTAGGAAGTGTTCAACAAAAACCTAAAACAGCACCTGTGTGGCTCAGTTGGGGTTTACATTGTCATGACAATGGGTTTGACTCCCGCTGGGGCCACCCATAAGAACATTTATACACGCACTGCTGGAAGTCGCGTTAAATAAAAGTGTCTGCTAATGGCATATTATCTTGTCATGGAAATGAGCAATCATGAGACTCTTTTGCCTCCTTTCCATGGATGGAAAGGGTATGTGTCAAAATTCCTGAGGATCTCGGCAGCAGAGCCCACCTAAAACGATTAGCTACTGATTGATCAGATATAGATATGGCCTACATTAGAGAGGTTGATGCAACTCTTAAATGAGACAGCCAGTTTGAGGATAAGAAACTGACCCTGTGCACCTTGTTAACATGAGATCAGATGGTTCCAATGGTCTCTGTCTCATTTGTAATGCCAGTGAAGGCAGTTAATGTTACATGTGGGATGATTGTAATCTTGCCTTGTGAGGGACCTCTCAACCAGAAGCATAGGCTACCTTTAAATATTTCAAATAAATACCTGAGATTCAAGGGACCGAAGACATATTTTGGAGCATTCCAATGTAGCCTATTATATCCAACTTGATGCGTTCATTCTTCCTGAGATACTGGCCGTGTCCTAATACCCATAATTGCATCCTAAATAGTAGGCCACTGGAGTATGCGGGGAAAAAAACATGTTTAATAGACATTTCAAACATCAAGTATACTTTAAATGTCCGGATGTCACACTCACTTTGGCTTTGACAACAGCTGATCAATTAGATATGGGCATGCTCTACAGAAATCAATTTATAGTGGGAAACAACGCAAGTGTGCATGACACATTCTCAGTATGTGAAAATAGAAGTATGTGCATCTTTGAAAATCGACTATGCTTTAAATGCCAGGATATTATACTAATTTCGTTTTTTCATCTAGTAGAATTCGCTGCACACTTTTCGGGAATTTCACAGCCACAATACATTGGAAAAGGGAGGGCTGTGCGTTTTGATAGATAGCTTCACGTGAACAACAAAACAACTTGGAGGATGGCGAATAGCGAACTACTTCATCATAACGTTACATGATTGAAAACAGCTCTGCAGCCTGCCGTGCATTTAACTGGCTACGTGCTTTAGTAGGACTAAAAGTTAGAACCGTTTGAACAGTAATGTTAGCTATAGGGTTACTTGCTTGTTGTTTAGCGATAACTTCATATTTGATATTAACCGAGTTAGCGAGCTACTTGTTGTAAATATCAGGGCTTGTGTTCAAACTGTTACAAGGTCTGATGACAATACCAGGCATTTAATTCTGTAGTGAAAACAGCAGGAGAAATGCCACAAAAAAAAGGTTTGAGTAAGTCATGTGGACATAGTTAGTCCTCTTGCCACTGCACTATGCATTGCCACTAGCTATGTTATAGCTAATGTTAGTAACGCGGCAGCCTACATTCCTATTTTCCACAGTGGTGCTGGTCACAGCTCGAAAACTCTAGGTGGCATTCTGCCTTCTCCCGAAAGTTCACAGCCATTAGCTTTGCCCACGACTGCCTCATGTGAACTACAATCCCGACTCTGGGTTTTAACGTTTAAAAACGTCAATGATCATTGTTTTCTATCTGGCTTTTGAAACATATGGCCCTTATCTTTCATCAGCGAGAAGGAAGATACACTTACTGTAGCAGTTTTGAACAGATCCATACAGCTATGGGTGTCTCCGTCCGATGAAACTACACTTCCACTACACTTCCTGAGTTACCCTTACACACAGGTGTTCGGAGCATGCTAGATAGCTAATTAGCACATGTGGCCGTCTCGTCTTCCATCTGTTTTCCGTAAACAAGCGCTGCCGCAGGCGATGTGGGAATCTTAACAAAACTACACCCTACAGAAGACGCCTTCGTCCAATGACTCTTATGTGTAATGTAATGGAACCGAGAGTCATGATCAAGAGCTAGATAGTCCCAACACTTCTCTAATCTCCTAGTTCTCCTGATTTGTCACTGTTTATCTGTGTTGTTTCATTGCACATAAGCTGTTATGGTGAAAGTAATGGTAAAATGCAGTCGTTACTGTTTCACCTTCCAATTTGACAAATTATGTGGCAGTCTAGCTATGTTTTGGTTAATGTTGTACTTCATTTTATGCCTGTTAAGGATATATGTGAAGGAGTGTGAGCTGGAGAGGCAGCTGACACCTGCGTGGGTGAAAAAGAAGTGGGAGAACCTCAGTCAAAAGTGTTCCACAGGGATGCTGGCCCATGTTGACCCTAATGCTTCCCACAGTTGTGTCAAGTTGGCTGGATGTCATTTGGGTGGTGGACCATTCTTGACACACACAGGAAACTGTTGTGCGTGAAAAACTCAGCAGCTTTGCAGTTCTTGACAAAGTCAAACCAGTGCGCCTGGCACCTACTACCATACCCCGTTCAAAGGCACTTAAATATTTTGTCTTTCACATTCACCCTCTGAATGGCACACACACAATCCACGTCTCAATTGTCTCAAGGCCTAAAAATCCTTCTTTAACCTGTCTTCTCCCCTTCATCTACAACACAGGTGTCAAACTCATTCCACGGGGGGCCGAGTGTCTGCGGGTTTTCGCTCCTCCCTTGTACTTGATTGATGAATTAACATCACTAATTAGTTAGGAACTCCCCACACCTGGTTGTCCAGGGCTTTATTGAAAGGAAAAACCAAAAACCTGCAGACACTAGGCCCTCCGTGGAGTGAGTTTGACACCCCTGATCTACAATAATTGAAGTGGATTTAACAAGTGACATCAATAAGGGATTATAGCATTGACCTGGTCAGTCTATGCAATAGAAAGAGCAGATGTTCCTAATGTTTTGTACACTCAGTGTTATGTGTTAGAAAGGTACAAGTGTATTCCAGAGAAATATACTGTAATTGGCATAATACCTTTTACAGGCCTTTACATGTAGTATGTTTGATGACTGAGAGCTATTCTTTTGCATATTTTTCAGGAGTTAAAAGCTCCCCCCACCGGAGTCAGCACGGAGGGAGGGGAGGTCACACTGGAAGTGGTCCTTTTTTAAAACCCAACGTGGAGTTCTGTTTTCTCATTGAAAAGTGTTTCTTGTGTGTAATTAAATAATTTATTTGATACCGGTACATCTACTGTTGTTGTGTTCCATTTCAACATTCAAAAATGCACTCGCACATCTGAGCTATCTTGTTGCAGGTGCATAACAATAAAATATGGTAAAAGAAAAAAGAAACCCGCACACTGCTCTTGCTAACATCACTTTTTTATTGAAGCTTACGTGTCGTCCTCTTGGCCTTTGTTAGAGCTTTTTGCTTGAATAAACTATATTTGGTATAATAATAATTGATTACATTTCTATAGCTCTTTTCATCATCTCAAGCACAACAAAAGCAAAAAACTAACAAGCAATACATCATGAGTAGCCTAGCTATAGTTGGCTAGGTCAACCATACATCCTCCAAAGATGGAGATGAAGTGTCAGAAGTCAGTTCGAGAACTGAAGCAGTGGCGTGAAAAAAGATGCGTCTCTAAAACCATTTTAGTATTCATCTCACAGTGAGACATCATGATTGGGACTCAGAATCATCAAAGATACGGGCAATATGGACAAATAGCCCATGGCCTATTTTGATCCAACATGCTAATTCATCTGACGGGATAGCCTCTCAGAACGAGAGCAGTAGCCTACCTACCGTACAAGGTGATTGAAAATAATCCAAGATGGTATGGATTACAGCGGCCCAGATAGGGTCTCAGACCCCCTGAATGAGACATGAGCCCCCCTAAATTAACGAGACGATAACTGACTGAATAGACCCAGAAAAATACTATAACTAAACAAAACATTTTTGTAATTTCTGTTGACGGAAACGAGACGAGACAAAATGTTCTCTGTGACTAAAATCTTACTATTAAGTGGATTTGACAAGGGTTTTGGAGACATTGAGAGCTTTTCAGTGTTATTTGTTTGGTCTAATCAAAAGCATGCATGACATTAGCAGAATTGTAAGGCTTTCTCATTAAATTGTTGCAATGCGGTGGAAAATATATACCATGCCCAGGTCATTCACGAGTTACCTCTCTGCCAGGTAACCGTTCTACAATCTGGCGGCAACAAATCAATCATGTGAATAAGGCATGGCTGGTACAAGCTCCTGGTAGAAAAAAGAGCGACATTTGGAGCCACTTTACATATCAGGTCGATTCAAACAAGACCGAATGCAATGATTTCCACGGGAAAAGACAGCATTGTACCCACAAGTTGACAGGGAAAAATACTACCAACCTCAAAAGACATCTGAAAGCACATCATTCCAATATATACGCTCAGGTAATAACAGATTGATAATGCTAGCTAGTTAGCTTGCTGTAACCACTACTTATGACAGAACTTTGATTACAACATAGCTACAGTATGTCAAGGGACAGGGTTCCAGACTGCGACCATTTAGTCGCATTTTGCTACCCCTTGACTTGGCTGTGCAAGTTACATTTTTAATTGGTCGCATCAGTGCGAGCTGAACATTCATTACATGGTCACCTCACTCAAAAGTTTCAAAACTTCTTATTTTTTTGCTGCTAAAAGCATGATTTGGTCAAACAATAAACTGCATTATCCTCATGATTCCTGTAATGAAAGTGCCTAATGTAGCCCCTTTGCCTGTTTCTCTGGGGCCTGCTTCTGTGATGAGCGAGCCACTTGATGTGCACTCTGGGAGAGGGAAAAAAGGTGTCTGTTGTATAACATTTCAAAATCCAATTGTGGGAAATACATAGCTTTGGAAGAAACTACTTTAATAATTGTATTTTTCATCTCTTAATATTGAGCTCAATAGCAACTATTTTACAACGAAGATATTTGATATGGCTTTAAGATTCGAAGTCCGCAACATGACGCAATTGCGCATTGGCCATTGTGAGTGCAGATACTGTAGGGTAGCAGGCTACAACGGCAAAGTTTTTTTAGGACATTGATACATGACTACTAGCAGTGGCTATTATGTGTAGTGTTAGCGATATAGCTAATGCGTTTTGAGTTTTCATTTCCTCATGTGGTGAATTAGCCCCAAAATAAATTAGCCTATGATATTAGTGCATATTAAGTTGTAGGTAAATTCATCTAAAATAAAACTGTATTGCAAAAAGGGTCAATGCAGATAGTCCAGGTAGCTATTTGGTTAACTATTTAACTGCCTACTTAGCAGTCTTATGGTTTGGGGGTAGAAGCTGTTCAGGGTCCTGTTGGTTCCAGACTTGGTGCATCTGTACCACTTGCCGTGGGGTAGCAGAGAGAACAGTCTATGACTTGGGTGGCTGGAGTTTTTTAGGACCTTCCCCTGACACCGCCTGGTACAGAGGTCCTGGATGACAGAGAGCTCGGCCAACGCACTACCCTCTGTAGCGCCTTGCGGTCGGATGCCAACCAGTTGCCATACCAAGCGGTGATGCAGCCATTCAAGATTAGGGCTGTAGCGGTCATGACATTTTGTCAGCCGGTGATTGTCAAGCAAATAACTGTCAGTCTCACGGTAATTGACCGTTAATCTCCTAGCTTACATGCATAGCATACAAGCCACTGATGCAGACTGAGTTGTCCTTATTTTAGGCCCTGATATGGCTATGCCTTATGGCTGTGGGCTGCACTAGTTCATTTAGCAGACAAGATTTGCTTAGAATTATGTGGCATTATTTTGTATTATTTTAGAGTATGAAGAATACAATTGAATTTAGCTGAATAAAATAGAAAGGATGTGCACATGAGGCTATTCTGTGTTGAGCGGTTAACAAAGAAACAGGTCCTCCTATATTCTTAGTATTTATGCAACTTTAGTTGTGATACAAACGTTGGGTTATATGTTTAGATTTTAATAGATTCTAAAGGTTGCGTGATGCGACACTAATGATGATTTGAAAAAAGTGTTGCATGAAAGGCATGAGCTCTGATTTGTTTCTTGTGCAGGCTGCACACAACTCATCAGTCTCTCATTCACAATTTGACAAGAACTTGATAATATTTTCACCAGGCCTCGAATTTCCCGGCAGCATCCCCCTTGTGTGGCCGTAATTCCCCCTAAAAATGATCTTCCTCAAACTTGAAACTCACTTGCCGCATATGTATGCCAGTTAGGCTCTACACCGGTTGTAAAGCGGATTAATGTGCTTAATTTTTTAGAAGTTATGTAGCCACTTTAGTTGTGATACAAACCTTATCAAAACATATAGGCCTATGGGCTAGGCTACATGAGGTGTGTGACTATAATTTGAAAAAGTCTGACAAAAAAGGCATGCGCTGTTTCTTGCCTTACTGCACACACTGGGCATCATTCACAAGTGATAATACATAATTCACAAGTGACAGGCTAATAGTTTCACCTATCTGATTATACTACATTTAATGTTGTCTTCACATATACTAAATAATATATATATTAAATTAGTTTTGATTTAGAATGGACCCTTATCATGCATCTGTCTCGTAACAGGGGCATGGGAAAAAAAGGTACGGTAATATATGCCCATAAATAGCGAATGTAGGACGCTTGATAGGCTACTAATGACCATCAGCAGCATCAGAGCTTGGATAAGCCTAGTTACCGTGACCGTGAATTAGACTACAGTCATGACTCGTGTCCGCCAGTGTGGCGGTAATACGGTCACCGTTACAGCCCTAGTCAAGATGCTATCAATTGTACAGCTGTAGAATTTTTTGAGGATCTGAGGGCCCATGGCAATTATTTTCAGCCTCTTTTTTCACGATTGTGTTGGTGTGTGTGGACCATGTTAATTCCTTAGTGATGTGGACACCGTGGAAGTTGAAGCTCTCGGCCCGCTCCACTACAGCCCTGTCGATGTGGTCGGGGGCAGGCTCGGGCCTCCGTTTCTGTAGTCCACCATCAGCTCCATTGTCTACTGATGTTGAGGGAGAGGTTGTTGTCCGGATACCACACTGCCAGGTCACTGACCTCCCTATAGGCTGTCTCATTGTCATCGGGGATCAGGCCTACCACGGTTGTGTCGTCAGCAAACTTAATGATGGTGTTGGAATCGTGCACAGCCACGCAGTCATGGGTGAACAGGGAGTACAGGAGGGGATTAAGCACGCAGCCCTGAGGGGCCCCCGTGTTGACGGTCAGTGTGGCTGATGTGTTGTTACCTACCCTCACCACCTGGGGACGGCCCTTCAGGAAGTCCAGGATCCAGTTGCAGAGGGAGGTGTTTAGTCCTAGGCCTGAGCTTAGTGCTGAGCTTGGAGGGCACTATGGTGTTGCGCACTGAGCTGTAGTCAATTAACAGCATTCTCACATAGGTGTTACTCTTGTCCAGGTGGCAGAGGGCAGTGCGGAGTGCAATAGAGATTATCTATTGAAGAACAAAATTCCGAAAATTCGGGAGCCCTATTTTAACAGTAAAATATAACAACAATACCCTATTGTCAACTCACAATTCATGACAATCACTAGATTAAGTTGCACATCAACATCTTTAATCATGCATTCCTGCTTGAACATGTTAGATGAAACAACGTATTTATTGAATAGCCTACCTTCTCAGTAGTCTATTACACAGTCTGAAGCACTGTGAATGACTTTCTACAGTG
The DNA here is from genome assembly GCF_029448725.1 of Salvelinus fontinalis. Lineage (NCBI taxonomy): Eukaryota > Metazoa > Chordata > Actinopteri > Salmoniformes > Salmonidae > Salvelinus > Salvelinus fontinalis. Next base: position 39,880,616 of record NC_074695.1, read on the forward strand.
ATTTTAAAAATCATATTTTGCGTGACACGGTGGAAAAAAATTGGTGTGACCAAATCATGGGCTGGTGCCATGCACCAACTGAAAAAGTTAGTAGCACCAGTGCCACCAGGGGAAAATGTTAGTCTGGAGCCCTGTCATGGGTGTGATTTTTTTAAATCTGCTGCAGAGTAATGTGTTCTTCTGCCAATTTGGCTGTTAGGGAGAGAATCATGTGCTAGGATGTTAGGCCGAAAAATATGTCGGCAGGACAAGGCTATGTATGTTTGTGCACATGGAAGTCAGTGATTTATGTTTATTATAGATTAATGAAGCAACACAAATGTGATGTAACTAAAATGAATGGGCATTTAGTTGACTAAAATGGCCCACTGTTTTTGTCATTTTGACAATAACTGGACTAAATCATTATTCAAATGACAAAAATGTGACTAAGACTTAATGGTATTTAAGTCAAAATGACTAAAACTGGACTAAATCTAAAAAAGATAGAAAAAATGAAGACTGCCCAAAATGTAAGATTTTCAAACTTTGGAGGGGGTCTCTAAATAATGCTGATTTAACCATTATCCTATTTGTTTCCAATGTAAATCGTATGCCTACTGCTACTGTGGAACGCTTATTCCAAATGATACAACAACCCCACCTCTGTGTCATGGTTAAAAACATGTTTCCCCATGTGGCTGCACTCATCATCCTGAGACAGTCCTGTATTTCAGCCCCTTTTCAGGTGTCCCAACTGTTCTTTCTACAAAGATTTTGTCAACAAGACACATAAATTAATTCAGGCTACAAGAATGTAGACCCAACGACAATCGCCGAATGTCATAACAGTTAGGTGTTTTGTTACAGATGTCTCTTTCCATTCGTTTAACGACGCGAGTGCACACCACTGTTTGGATGGAATTATTATTTTAGAGTGTACGAACATGCGCAGGTATCCTACTTTTTGAAGTGATATGTTTACTTAATTAGACGAAACCATGACTGGCTGTGTTCATGCCAAATTAAAAGATAATTTAAAAAAAAATGTTTACCGTTAAATGACACGTCTTTACTAATAGGCCCATACAACATTTTATTGTACACGCAAGCGCGTTCACACAGGAGGTCCAGTGAAAAAAACAGACCACCGAATGTAATTCGCACTCTGGTTATAAATGTTGGGTACGTGAAAGTGCATTCATTCATCTGCAAGAGTAATGCATTATGATAACAACGAGATAGTTTATCAAAAGTAACGTTAGCCTAGACTGATTCTAACAGCAATCATGTAGCCTTTATATATATTGTTGCAGTTATCCAACTTGTGTTAAACATAGCCTAAAGCAAAATAGCTATATGTTCTAGACTAGAATAGTTATATCATATGCCGAAAATGTTGACCGAATAAGATATGTAGTAGAGAAAAACGTGGTTTAGGCTATGTGGAGGTGTGGGTTGTCATGGAACGAACACCGTCTCAAAACATACTTTTTGTAGAAGGAAACAAATTAAGCTTAAACACCACATTCAATAGCACACACGTGCATTGCGTAAATGTTGCAGACATGCTGAAGAAGAAGCGGGGGCAGGTGAGAACGTGTAGACTTCAAACTCATGGTACTACCGCACGAGGAGGACTGCACTTTGTATTTACCTTGTTCGCGTGGTAATAGTCCAACGAGCTTAGACAACTTGGATCAGAACCCACACTTGACGGGTGCGTAGGATAAAATCTCACGTCCATGTCAGGGTCTGTGAGACTGACGGCATGAAATCAGTTTCAGTGTCTTTGACTCTATTGTTTAGCCAGGAGAGAAAGAAAAGGGGGTTGAGGTTCTCAGTGCACTCTTCCCTCACATCCGTTCGCGGTCGAACTTCTGCACCAACTCGCGTCCCGGTGATGCACAGTCCTTTTTTCGTAAGACTACAAGATGCGTCCACTTTGTGGAGAGCCAAATACAGTTATCACTAAACCGTAGAACAATGATAACTGCAAATATCCAGATCGGTTATACTATTACGTACTCCAGAACTAATTAAATTAAATATCCCCCCTTGGTTTATGTAAAAAAAAAAAAAATCGTAACTCTAATAATGTTGCTTCTTTTCCCCCGCTGTTCTCATACTCCATATGCTTTGTCACGGAGGTGCATATTCATACATTGGTTCCAGTACAGAGAAGTGGTTGGACTGTTCTCCATATGCCATGCGACCTCTGCTGATAAACGGGAAAGGAGGGGAAAAGGGGGAGGGGATATTGGGGGCTGCCTTGACAACCGCTCTCCTTTCTGCAACTGCGCGATTCTGATTAGCTGGAAATGTAGTAGTGTGCACGGCTGTGCATTATAAAGAACCCACTGCTACTACAAGGTCTACTTCTTTCTAAAGGTTCCATTTGTTTTAGTGTGCCAAGCTGAAAGGAACTCGTTTGGACCCACATTCTGCTGTCCATGCATGGTTTCTTCATGGTTTTTATTTATTTTCATACTTAAACACAAACCTCTTAAAGCACATAATTATGCAAAACCTAGAACCAACCATTTATTTCCAATTTAAATGCAGCTAGCATTTTGATTTGGAACCTGATCAAGAAAAGGGTTCCCTTGAAAATAATAATTTCCGTCAGCGGATTCTTCAGTACTGTACCTAATATATGTGTTATTATATTTATTATTGCATGTATTAAAGTATAGCTAATTCAATTTACAATGTTTTTAGTAGGCTTTGCATCCTTTATGCAGATCTAAAGTATATGCCGCATGCTACATACACTTTAGTAATGCATTTGGAGCTGCATTGCTTTTTTAAATCATTCATGTAACCAAATGTCATCCTACGGGTGGCAAAGGGGTAATGCCACATTTATTAAAGCACCAAATTAAAAATGAATAATATCCTTTATGACTTTGTTTATAAATTACTTGTAAATGCCCTATAAAGCCTTTATAAGTTGTAGTTTGTTTAAAGAATAACTGAAAGGATACAGAATTATTATGCAGACAGACTGGTGTGAGACAATGGGACATATTATATTATTATAAGAACATGTCTCAGTAAAGACCACCTCAAACTCAACAATAATTTTTGCATTATTCGTCAACAGCAGTATTGTGAGCTAGATTACATTATCCAGCTTTTACCTTTACTATTGTTTTATCCCCAGCCACAATACATTTTATTTTGCATTAAAGTGGGTAGTGTTTTTGTTCCATTAATTGCCATAGAGCATTTAGTAATTAAAGGACAATAAAGCTTTAGAAGTAATTTTATTATCTTGTTTGGTTGCTAGCCCATCAATTGCTCTTTAATAATACTGATCATTAGCATTCAGTGGGCAGTGAAGGCTGCTGGGGAAGGGAGCCCTACACATACAGCACTCCACATTCCATTCCCATGAATCTGTGGCACTGGGCCACGGAGTTAACCCTGTGTGGCAAATGGCAAATCTATGCAGTCCGGTCCACACGACACAATCAGCATGCACTATCGGGTCCAGAATGAAACAGGTCCACAACCAATCATAAGGAACATCCATCGTTTACAAATACATTGTTGTTGTCTCCTGTCAAAATAACATTATCAGTCGTACATTACCCTATAAGGGGAACATCTAGAGTTTACAAATACATTGTTGAAGGCCTATTCTGGCAATATAGCATTATGACATAACCTACTGCAACTAAAAAATGTATTAAGATCCATATTCTTAGTTTTTTGGTTGGTAAATGCAAATCACAATAATTCTAAGGACTGGTGTGGAAGGCTTGAATGGAAGAAGTCTGCCCTCTCTATTTGTGAACGCTGCAAGCAACAATATACAGTATGGAACAAATTGGGCATTTTTATCCTACTTTATATAAACATACAGTGCATTTGGAAAGTATTCAGACCACTTCACTTTTTCCGCATTTTGTTACGCTGCAGCCTTATTCTAAAATTGATTAAATAAATAAAAATCCTCATCAATCTACGCATAATGACCAAACGAAAAAATATTTTTAGAAATGTTTGCAAATGTATTTAAAATATTATCATTGAGATGTTTCTACAATTTGATTGGAGTCAACCTGTGGTAAATTCAATTGTTTGGACATGATTTGGAAAGGCACACACCTGTCAACATAAGGTCCCACAGTTGACAGTGCATGTCAGAGCAAAAACCAAGCCATAAGGTCGAAGGAATTGTCCTTAGAGCTCCGAGACATTATTATGTTGAGGCACAGATCTGGGAAAGGGTACCAAAACATTTCTGCAACATTGAAGGTCCCCAAGAACACAGTGGCCTCCATCATTCTTAAATGAAAGCGGTTTGGAACCACTAAGACTCTTCCTAGAGCTGGCCTACCGGCCAAACTAAGCATTCAGGGGAGAAGGGCCTTGGTCAAGGAGGGGACCAAGAACCCGATGGTCACTCTGACAGATCTTCAGAGTTCCTCTGTGGAGATGGAAGAACCTTCCAGTAGGACAACCATCTCTGCAGCACTCCACCAATCAGGCCTTTATGGTAGAGTGGCCAGACGGAAGCCACTCAGTAAAAGGCACATGACTGCCCAATTGGAGTTTGGCAAAAAGCACCTAAGGGACTCAGATTATGAGAAACAAGATTCTCTGGTCTGATGAAACCAAGATTGAACTCTTTAGCCTGAATGCCAAGTGTCATGCCTGGAGGAAACCAGGTACCGCTCATCACCTGGCCAATACCATCCCTACTGTGAAGCGTGGTGGTGGCAGCATCATGCTGTGGGGATGTTTTTCAGCGGCAGGGACTGGGAGACTAGTCAGCATCGAGGGAAAGATGAACGGAGCGGGGGGGGGGGGGGGGGGGGGGGGGGGTTATGTCACGTTCGTTGATAGAAGGATCGGACCAAGGTGCAGCCCGGTAGGCGTACATCTTACTTTTATTTGGTGACACCGAAAAAACAACAAATACAAAACGAAATGCACAGTTCTGTAGGGCTGGAAAGCAACACTACAAAAACAAGATCCCACAAACTAAAGGTGGAAAAAAGGCTGCCTAAGAATGATCCCCAATCAGAGACAACGATAGACAGCTGCCTCTGATTGGGAACCATACGCGGCCAACAAAGAAATAGACAAACTAAAATGCCCACCCAAATCACACCCTGACCTAACCAAATAGAGAAATAAAAAGGCTCTCTAAGGTCAGGGCGTGACAATTTAATACATTTTAGAATAGGCTGTGACGTAAAAAAAAAGAAAAAGGAAGAAGTGAAGGGGTCTGAATACTTTCCTAATGCACTGTATAAGCCATTTTGTGCATGGTGCGTGATCTGCTACAGACTAGTGGTATGATAATAACAACACAGCGCTGCAGTGTGTATTCTGTACTTTGCCTTGACATGATTGAAAGACAATGGTCCCATGGATAGGCCATTTCAACATCAATGTGCATGCACATCACAAGAGAAGGGAGCACAATCCATCACATTCAGTGAGCTGTCAAAGGGAACTAGCTCTCTCAACCTTTCCCTATACATTTGCACTCACTTGGCCATATAAGATCCAGCTCCTGTTCATATTTTGCACTCCTTTGAGAATGTACAATATATATCACTTCTCATGGCAGTAATCAGCAACGAGACCTATTCGCTGTTGTATTTATCTTCATAAATGCTCACCATTAAACCTACACCTATCTGTTATTGTTTTGATAAAGGTGGTGCTAATTGTCATACCATGACATCATCTGCATAAATGTAAGCAGAATTGGCAACAACAAAAAAAAGTTTACTTTAAGCATAGATGAAGCATAATGACATATGGCAATTTGTATTAGCTTATACTTTTATAACACTTTTAACTTCCCTCGTTCCAATGTGATGAATTTTGCCATGTTCTTTAACAATTGGTAGCTTCATAATCATTACTAAAATCGTAAAGCATGCAAACCTCATTCCTCATCTGCTTTGTCTGAAATAACATTGGATGCTTTAAGGCAACATTGTTTTATCTTTCACATTAAAATAAAACAATGCCAAAGAGCTCACTCGTCTTTTTGCTGTAACATAAATGGCATGGAATAAGATTACATTGTTGCAGGTTTCATTACAGCTCAGCTCAGCTCTGTGTCCTTGGAAGTATACAGTACGTTTATGTGTTGACCTAATAGAGTGTTGAGGAGGAGGAGGACCATTTGTGTCCAGAAATAATTTTGCCATTCATTATAGCTTTTGGCTCTTTGTAGAGTTGTCAAAGAACTCGTGTCATTTCTGGATTACTCACTCAACTAATAAAGTCAGATTTAATCAACAAATATGATAGTCATTTCCAAAAAAGTTAAGGGTACAAGACTGTGTACATATCTGGCAGTGTTGGCAAAGTCACTACATATCCCATCGAGCCAAATGGGAAGAGGCTGCCTGTTGTCACAGTTCCAAGACCAGTCAGAAACGTCCAGCTAACGCTACGCCAATGACGCCGGTGGATCTCAAAGCTGAACATGGATCGGAGTTAAACAGTAATGATGTCCTTCGCCACCGTTGTCATACGAAATGACAGATAGCTCAAACCAGTTATGACTATTCAACAAAACAATAAATAATTTAAAAGTTTCAGTCCAACAAATGACTTAATTACATGAATGTATAACTTGCAAAGAAGCATTGAAGTTGAGGGTGCAGTATTTTTGATTTTTGTCAATCAGGATGAAAACTAGCCAGCTAGTTTAGCCAGGCATAACCGGGGAAAACTAGCTTGGGACAGGATAATCTGGGCGCATATGCACCCTAGTGTCACGGCCGTTGGAAGAAGTGGACCAAAGTGCAGCGTGGTGAGCGTACATATTCCTTTTATTTTATAAAAATGACGCCAACAAAACAACAAACGAAGAAAACAACCGTGAAGCTTACAGGGCTAAGTGCCACTAACAAAAGTCAACTACCCACACTGGAAGGAGGGAAAAGGGCTACCTAAGTATGGTTCCCAATCAGAGACAACGATAGACAACTGTCCCTGATTGAGAACCATACCCGGCCAAAACATAGAAATAAAGAAACATAGAAAACAAAACATAGAATGCCCACCCCAAATCACACCCTGACCAAACCAAATAGAGACATAAAAAGGCTCTCTAAGGTCAGGGCGTGACCGTGCCCCCCCCCCCCCCCCCCCCAAAGGTGCGGACTCTGGCCGCAAAACCTGAACCTATAGGGGAGGTTCTGGGTGGGTATCCATCCGCGGTGGCGGCTCTGGTGCGGGACGCAGACCCCGCTCCACCTCTGGCTCACCCCACTTTGGTGGCACCTCTGGTGCGGGGACCCTTGCTGCGGGCCCCGGACTGAGCACCCTCGCTGCGGGCCCCGGACTGGGCACCCTTGCTGCGGGCCCCGGACTGGGCACCCTCGCTGCGGGCCCCGGACTGGGCACCCTCGCTGCGGGCCCCGGACTGGGCACCCTCGTTGCGGGCCCCGGAATGGGCACCCTCGCTGCGTGCCCCGGACTGGGCACCCTCGCTGCGGGCCCCGGACTGATAACACCCTGACCAAACCTTAGAGAGCCTTTTTATGTCTCTATTTGGTCAGGGCGTGACACCTAGTCTAATTCAGGACACAGACTGTAGTTTTTATGCCCTGATATGGAAAAATGGCGAAAAGGGCTAATTAGGGATAATTGGCAAAGCTGTTTAAAAGAGGACATTGTATTCTTTTTTTTGTTGTCCCTGACGAAGGCCATGTAGCCGAAACGCATCGGTTTTTAAAACTTTGTTTCTATTGAACATGCCATACTAATAAAGGCATTTTAATTTAATTATTATATGAAGAGTGCCTTGGTCCTCATTGATTTTTGGTGGCGAAAAGTTTGTTTAAACAATTCAGAGACTGAAACGAATACATTAGATGACAAATAGTTAAGGATAGCGAATCGATATACAATCCCAAAAAGCTGTAACTGTCAATAGTAAAACAAAGCTTCAAACGATATTTGAGTGAATCTGAATCCAGAAAATGAATGGTGAAGGCACATCTGGACACAGCAGACTCCTCCTCCTCACCACTCTATAACTTCCCAAACCTGCATGTTTATGCAATTCTTGGAATTATATAGTTTAATTCTGGTTTATTTGATTTATTTCACCTATTTTACTTATTTTACTAGGTAAGTTGATTGAGAACATGTTCTCATTTACAGCAATGACTTGGGCAATAGTTACAGGGGAGAGGAGGGGGGATGAATGAGTCAATTAAAAGCTGGGGATGATTAGGTGACAGTGATGGTATGAGAGCAGATTGGGAATTTAGCAAGGGCACCAGGGTTAATACCCTACTCTTACGATAAGTACCATGGGATCTTTACTGACCACAGAGAGTCAGGACACCCGTTTAATATCCCATCCGAAAGACAACACCCTACACAGGGCAATGTCCCCAATCACTGCCTTGGGCCGTTGGGATATTTATTTTTTGGGACCAGAGGAAAGAGTGCCTCCTAGTGGCCCTCCAACACCCCTTCCACCAGCATCTGGTCTCCCCTGCAGGACAAACTCTGCTTAGCTTCAGAGTTTAATTATGTTAATGGATTTATTTTTTTGCACTGTGCCTGAGAATGAAAGTGAGATTTGATTTTTACGAGATGAGGTAGAGTGGTGCTTGGAGCGACGAGGGAGGACCACGAGGGAAATATGGCGTCCCATGAGAGGGCAAGAACGTGATGTACAATGAGCTTCAAAAGTTTGGAGCTCCCTGTATGTTAGGAGAAGTGCAATAGTATTATAAGGAGGAATGGAGGGGAAAAGAGAGGCGGATGAGGTCGAAGAGAGTGAGGGAGGTAGAGGGGGAGCTTGAATCGGTTGACAATGGTGGAAAAAAGGGAAACGTTTCGTCGAAGTAGAATGTGTAAGCAGAGTGAGCCGTAAGTTGGATTGAGGTCTGGAGGTGAAATGGAAGTGAATGAGGGTGAATTATTGGAAGTGGCAGGTGTGGTTAAGTTCTCGGAACCCGAGGCTTGCACTGATGGTCAGGATAAAGATGTGTCTGTGACGGTAGGAGTGCCATTTTTGGAGAAAGTGGACCCCTGCCTTTTGTCTGATCCATATGTGGTTGCAGGGTGGGTGAAAACAGAGTTGATAGCTGTGAAATCAGTGAAGGTAACCCATAGTGGTCTTGTGATCACTGTTTGTGTTTCTGCCAGTCAGAGGGATAGGGAGCTCCACGCCATACGAATGAGGACAAGAGCTGTGACCTGTTTTGCGCTCAAGAAAAGGGAGCCATTGAAAGGAGTGATTACTGGTGTAGCGGTAAATGTGAAAGTGGACCAACTGAAGGGGAAGATTCCCAGTGTTTGAGATGCTCGTCGTTTGGTAAGACGCAGACAGGGTGGCGTGAGTTGTGAAACAGAAGAGTCATTGTCTGTTCTTGTGAGTTTTGATGTTGAGCCTTTGCCCAAAAAAGTTATCTGGCAGCTTCATTAAATGTATCCGCAAAACACCAGTCTCAACGTCAACAGTGAAGCGGCGACTCCGGGATGCTGGCCTCCTAGGCAGAGTTGCCTAGGAGAAAAAGCCATATCTCAGACTGGCCAATAAAAAGAAAAGATTAAGATGGGCAGGAGAACACAGACACTGGACAGAGGAACTCTGCCTAGAAGGCCAGAATCCCGGAGTCGCCTCTTCACTGTTGACATTGAGACTGGTGTTTTGCGGGTACTATTTAATGAAGCTGCCAGTTGAGGACTTGTGAGGCGTCTGTTTCTCAAACTAGACACTCTAATGTACTTGTCTTCTTGCTCAGTTGTGCACCAGGGCCTCCCACTCCTCTTTTCTTTTTTTTTTCTTTCTTTTTTTTACATCTTTTTCTCCCCAATTTCGTGGTATCCAATTGTTAGTAGTTACTGTCTTGTCTCATCGATACAACTCCCGTACAGGCTCAGGAGAGACGAAGGTCGAGAGCCACGCGTCCTCCGAAACACAACTCAACTAAGCCGCACTGCTTCTTAACACAGCGCGAATCCAACCCGGAAGCCAGCCGCACCAATGTGTCGGAAGAAACACCGTACACCTAGCGACCTGGTCAGCATGCACTGCGCCCGGCCCGCCACAGGAGTCGCTAGTGCGCGATGAGACAAGGATATCCCTACCGGCCAAACCCTCCCTAACCTGGGCCTGGGCTCGGGCTCGAACCTCTCACTCCTCTTTCTATTCTGGTTAGAGCCAGTTTGCTCTGTTCTGTGAAGGGAGTAGTACACAGCGTTGTACGAGATCTTCAGTTTATTGACAATTTCTCGCATGGAATAGCCTTAATTTTTCAGAACAAGAATAGACTGATGAGTTTCAGTAGAAAGGTCTTTGTTTCTGGCCATTTTGAGCCTGTAATCGAACCCACAAATGCTGATGCTCCAGATACTCAACTAATTTAAAGAAGGACAGTTTTATTTCTTATTGCAACTAGCCTTTTAAATGACAAACTTGGATTAGCTAACACAACGTGCCATTGGAACACAGGAGTGAGGGTTGCTGATAATGGGCCTCTGTATGTCTATGTAGATATTCCATAAAAAATTATGCCGTTTCCAGCTACAATAGTCATTTACAACATTAACAATGTATTTCTGATCAATTTGATGTTATTTTAATGGACCAAAAATGTGCTTTTCTTTCAAAAACAAGGACATTTCTAAGTGACCCCAAACTTTTTAACGGTAGTGTATGTGTTCCTGAGAGTCTCATCTTTCCATAGAGGGGTCAAACCGTTCGGCCAAACCGTTCGGAAGCTTCAGACGTTTTAGTGAAAAGACCGATTTAAGAGTTAAGAAAATATTTACTAAATAAACTGAAGTAAAAAAATTAAAGAGTAACAATAAAATAACGAGGCTATATACAGGGGGTACCGGTACCAAGTCAATGTGCGGGGGTACAGGTAATTGAGGTAATATGTACATGTAGGTAGGGGTAAAGTGACTATGCATAGATAATGAACAGCTAGTAGCAGCAGCGTAAAAAATGGGGGTGTCAATGCAAATAGTCTGTGTAGACATTTTACTAGCTGTTCAGGAGTCTTATGGCTTGGGGGTAGAACCTGTTAAAAAACCTTTTGGACCTAGACTTGGCACTCCGGTACCTCTTGACGTGCGGTAGCAGAGAGAACAGTCTATGACTAGACTGGTTGCAATTTTTAGGGCCTTCCTCTGACACCGCCTGGTATAGAGGTCCTGGATGGCAGGAAGCTTGGCCGCAGTGATGAACTGGGCCATACGCACTACCCTCTGTAGCGCCTTGCGATCGGAGGCCGAGCAGTTGCCATACCAGGTGGTGATGCAACCCGTCAGGATGCTTTCGATGGTGTGCAGCTGTAGAACGTTTTGAGGATCTGAGGACCCATGCCAAATGTGTTCAGTCTCCTGAAGGGGAATAGGCATTGTTGTGCCCTCTTATTGACTGTCTGGGTGTTTGAACCATGTTAGTTTGTTGTTGATGTGGATGCCAAGGAACTTGAAGCTCTCAACCTGCTCCACTACAGCCCCATTCGATGAGAATGGTGGCGTGCTCGGTCCTCTTTTTCCTATAGTCCACAATCATCTCCTTTGTCTTGATCACGTTGAGGGAGAGGTTGTTGTCCTTGCACCACATAGTCAGGTCTCTGACCTCCTCCCTATAGGCTGTATCGTCATTGTCGGTGATCAGGCCTACCACTGTTGTGTCATCAGTCAACTTAATGATGGTGTTGGAGTTGTGCCTGGCCGTGGAGTCATGAGTGATCAGGCAGTACAGGAGGGGACTGAGCATGCACACCTGAGGGGCCTCCGTGTTGAGGATCAGCGTGGAGGATGTGTTGTTACCTACCCTTACCATCTGGGGGAAGCCCGCCAGGAAGTTCAGGATCCAGCTGCTGATGGAGCTGTTTAGTCCCAGGGTCGTTAGCTTAGTGATGTGCTTTGAGGGCGCTATGGTGTTGAATGCTGAGCTGTAGTCAATGAATAGCATTCTCACATAGGTGTTCCTTTTGTCCAGGTGTGACAGGGCAGTGTGAAGTGCAATAGATATTGCATCATCTGTGGATCTGTTGGTGAGGTATGCAAATTGGAGTGGGTCTAGGGTTTCATGGATAATGGTGTTGATGTGAGCCATGACCAGCCTTTCAAAGCACTTCATGGCTACAGACGTGAGTGCTATGGGTCAGTAGTCATTTAGGCAGGCTATCTTAGTTTTTCTTGGGCACAGGGGCTATGGTGGTCTGCTTGAAACATGCTGGTATTACAGACTCAGACAGGGAGAGGTTGAAAATGTCAGTGAAGACACTTGCCAGTTGGTCAGCGTATGCTTGGAGTGCACGTCCTGGTAATCCGTCTGGCCGAGCGGCCTTGTGAATGTTGACCTGTTTAAAGGTCTTACACACATCGGCTGCGGAGAGCGTGATCACACAGTCGTCCGGAACAGTTGGAGCTCTCATGCATGTTCCATTGTTACTTGCCTCGAAGCGAAGCATAGAAGTAATTTAGCTCATTTTGTAGGCTTGTGTCACTGGGCAGCTCTCGGCCGTGCTTCCCTTTGTAGTCTCTAATAGGTTGCAAGCCATGCCACATCCGACGAGCGTCGGAGCCAGTGTAGTACGATTCGATCTTAGTCCTGTATTGATGCTTTGCCTGTTTGATAGTTCGTCGGAGGGCATAGTGGGATTTCTTACACGCTTCCCGGTTAGAGTCTCGCTCCTTGAAAGCGGCAGCTCTACCCTTTAGCTCAGTGCGAATGTTGCCTGTAATCCATGGCTGGTTGGGGTATGTAATGTCACGGCTCCTCCTCTGCAGTGTAGGGGGCGGTTCCTCCTGCAGGCAGAGGAGGGTCGTTAAGTGATTGGAGCCACCTGGGCTCAGGGTATAAAACTGCTTACTAATCACCTCTCCCGGTCTTGCTCTCTCTCTCTCTCTCTGCTCCTCCAGGTATGCTCATGATTTGTTTGTTCCTTTTTAGTTTTGCATAGTTTCCACTCAGTCATGTTCACACACACATATTCATGCACCCATGCACTTTACATACACCTTACATTATGATACATCCACACCTCATTCCTATTTCTTAGTTTAAGTTAATAGTTTGCTTAATAATAAAGAACACTTTTGAATTGGCCTATACCTGTTGTTCGTGTCCTCTCATTTGTCACAGGCTATGAGCCGGCTTGTGACAAGTGGGGACTCGTCCGGGATCAGTAGTTAACTTGGGTTAGTTTAGTTCAGATTGACAATTTTTTTTTTGTTTGAGTGGATGTTTTGGTTGGGCCAATTTTTGTTTAAGAGAGTTGAGAGCCATGTGTTCTTTTGGTTCAGTTAGCTTGGTAGCTAAGCAATTCACTTTGTGTTTTTCTGGGTTTTGTTCAGGTGGGAGTCCTCTCCTGTTCAGGCATATCAGCAAGTGTCAATAGGAGGCTTGTGGTGTTTTTGTTTTAGGTGGCAGTGAACGTGGGTAGAGCATCCTTTTCCCTTTTCCCCTACATCGGCTCGGGAGCACCTCCGTGGTTATGGGAGGGCTGCCAGTTTCTGGTTGTCTTTTCCACTCCACTGGTTTTGTGTGCATAAAACCCCACCACATGTGACTGCACGAAGACCAGGGCCAGTTAGTTAGTAGTTTTTGGAGGATAGTGGGGTGTGGCTCTTGTCCTTGAACCCAGATTGACAGCAGGTGAGTTGTGTTTTTTTTGAGCATTTGTAATAGTTGTATTGGTTGAGGAAAATGTCTTCCATTTTGAGTAGTTTTGTTCAAGCTCCTTCAGAGGTAGCCTTAGAGTTGTGTACTAAGGAGCAGTTAATTGAAATTGCTGAACATTATCAGATTGAGATTGTTGATAAAAAAATTAAAGAGACTGTTAAAACTAGCTTAAAGCAGGGTCTTAGGGAAATGGGTGTTTTTGGCGGTCAGTCTGCTAGTAGTGAGGGTGCAAGTTTTCAGGCTAGCCCTTCATTAACTTTTGAGCAGCAGAGGGAACTGTTGCAAATGCAAAGGCAAATGCAATTAGAGCAAATGCAAATGCAATTAGAGATAGAGCGATTGAGAAATGCTAATAGACCGGAAAGACTACCACAGTTTGATGTTTCACAGAATCTTCATTTGTTGCCTAAATTTGATGAGTCAGATCCAGACACATACTTTACTTTATTTGAGCGTATTGCGGAAGCTAGAGCTTGGTCAGATTTGGACATGACTATGTTGTTGCAATGTGTACTTACAGGTAAAGCACGTGAGGCTTTTGCAGCACTGAGTGTAGCTGACAGTAAAGTTTATGCTAAAGTTAAATCAGCAGTTCTGAAGGTCTACGAGCTTGTGCCAGAGGCATATCGTCAACGTTTTCGTTACAGGAAAAAGTTAGATTCACAAACCTATTCTGAGTTTGTTTGTGATTTAACTTCTGCATTTAATCGTTGGTGTACAGCTTCTGAAGTTAGTACTTTTGAGGGTCTGTCTAATTTGATTGTGTTAGAACAGTTCAAAAATTCTGTTCCTGACCAGGTTGCTACATACATGAATGAACGTAAAGTTAAGTCTCCAAGTGATGCAGCAATCCTTGCAGAGGAGTACAGGCTAACACATAAAAGCCATTTTGAGTCAAACAGTGACATGTACCATAAGAATAACTTTACTCCTAGGAATAGTAGGTCACCTTTTTTGGGGGCTTCTTTCCAAAGGCCTCGGCAGAAGTTTAAGTCTGGAGGACTTAAAGCACCGGTTAATGCTAATACCTGTCGCTACTGTTTAGTTGAAGGACATTGGAAGAAAAATTGTCCTCTGCTTAAATCAAAACAGTCAGTTCAAGTTAAACCTGTTGGGATGGCAAGTCCTGTTACAGCCTCTGACCACCAGGGTGAGCTGTGTCAGCCAGTAGTTGAGTTTGATTCTCAGTTTTCCCGCTGTGATTTTTCAGCCTTTATTTCAGATGGTGTAGTGTCCCTGGTAGATGGCAACCAGAATGTTAAAATCAAGATCCTAAGAGACACTGGAGCTTTAGATTCTTTTATTCTGGAATCTGTTTTGCCGTTCTCTAAAGAGTCTGATACTGGCCGTTGTGTAATGGTATGTGGTATGGGTTTAGTTCCATTCTCTTGTCCTTTACATGAAGTTACCCTAAAATGTGGTCTGGTAGAGGGTGATGTAGATGTTGGGGTTAGACCTCAGTTGCCAGTAGAGGGAGTGCACATGATTTTGGGGAATGACTTGGCAGGTAGTAAGGTGTGGGCAGATGGCAAATTAAACATCTGTAAGAAGCAACCTTCAGTGTCACCTGCAAGGGAATCTCCGGATCAGAACTGTGTGTCTCCTGAGATATTTCCAGTTTGTGCGGTTACCCGCGCAGCCTCTCGTAAGGAGATTGAGAGTAAGCCAGAAAGTCTTGAGTTGCCAGTCAAACTCCAGACAGAACAGTTGACTAGTTCTAGAGATTCATTGATGGCTGAGCAAAAAGCCGATACTACTTTGGCTGATCTGTTTGATAAAGTGGTTCCTGATTCAGTGGTGAGGAATAGTGCTCAGTGTTATTTTCTTCTTGATGGGCTGTTGGTCAGGAAATGGGTTCCACACTATGATCAGGGTCTAGGAGAACCAGTCTTTCAAATAGTTGTACCTACTACTTTGCGAAATAAAGTGTTGCAAACTTCACATGGTGATGTGGCAGGTCATATGGGTGTTCGTAAAACGTATGATCGTATACTTCGTTATTTTTTCTGGCCACGTTTAAAGCGGGATGTATCTCAGTTTATTAAAACTTGTGATACGTGTCAGCGCACAAGCAAGCCAAATCAGGTTGTAAAGCCTGCACCGTTGTATCCAATACTAGCCGTAGGGCAACCTTTTGAGCATCTTATTATCGATTGTGTTGGGCCATTACCAAGGTCCAAGTCAGGTCATAGCTACTTATTAACTGTTATGTGTCAAGCAACCAGATATCCGGCAGCTTTTTCCTTGCGTACCATAACTTCAAAATCAGTAGTTAAAGCTTTAACTCAATTTATTTCAACATTTGGGATTCCAAAAACCATCCAGTCAGATCAGGGGTCTAACTTTACCTCATTTATTTGCTCAGGTTCTCAAACAGCTTAAAGTTAAACACAACAAGTCTACTGCGTTCCATGCCCAGAGCCAGGGAGCTTTGGAACGTTTTCATCAAACTTTAAAATCCTTGCTTCGTGCATATTGTACGGAACTGTCTGCCGACTGGGAGGAGGGGTTACCTTGGCTGTTACTAGCTGCTCGTGAAGTAGTGCAGGAAAGCACAGGGTTTAGCCCAAATGACTTAGTGTTTGGCCATAAGGTGCGTGGGCCTTTAGCAGTGTTGCAGGATGGTTGTTTGCCTGAGGAACCACCTCGGAACCTTATTGACTACGTAAATGGTTTTAGGTTGAAGTTGTATAGGGCTGGTGAACTAGCGAAAGAAAAACTAAAATGTTCTCAACGGAAAATGAAACTGAAATATGACGGACAGGCTGAGCTGCGTGAGTTTAGTCCCGGTGATCGGGTACTTGCTCTTCTGCCTCTTGTAAGTTCACCTTTTCAGGCAAAATACTGTGGTCCTTTCACTGTGTTGCGTAAAGTGTCAGATTTGAACTATCTTATTGAAACCCCTAGTCATAGGAAGTCCTCTAAATTATGCCATGTGAACCTGTTAAAATGTTATCACTCCCGTGATCTAAGCAAAATTGAAGGCACTCCAGCAGTGAGGTCAGTGTTGACTGCTGCCCCAGTCCCTGCATCTTGTGGCTTTAATTTGGTGGAGGGGGGAGAAGAGGAAGTTAAAGTTTCAGATGAGGTCTTACAAGGACGGTTGAAAAACTCCCAGACTTTGCAAAACCTTGGGGTTTTGGTAGATCATTTAGACTCTGAGAAACGTGATGAATTGGTAGCTCTTATTAGAAACTACCCTGTTTTGTTTTCTGACACTCCATCACAAACCAACTTAATTGAACATGATATAGACATCGGAGATGCTAAGCCTATCAAACACAGATTTGATCGTGTATCTGAGGAGAAGAGACTAAAACTGGAAACAGAGATGCAGTCTATGTTGGACACAGGTATTGATTTGGCAAAATGTGAGTTTGCCAAAGCTACAGTCACATACCTAGGCAAGGTTGTGGGTCAGGGATTTGTCTGTCCCGTGGAAGCCAAGGTTCAGGCTGTGAGGCAGTTCCCACAGCCCTCTACAAAGAAAGAACTGATGCGCTTCCTGGGAATGGCGGGGTACTACCGTGCTTTTTGTAAAAACTTTTCGGTAGTAGTGTCCCCACTGACCAATCTGTTGAAGGCCAAGGCTGAATTTATCTGGTCCACCCAGTGTCAAGAGGCATTTGATGCAGTTAAGACTCTTTTGTGTTTGGCACCTGTGTTGGCAGCACCACATTTTGGGAAACCTTTCAAATTGCAGGTAGACGCCAGTCAAATCGGTGCTGGGGCTGTGCTTCTCCAGGAGAATGACGACAAGGTTGAGTGTCCAGTCAGTTTCTTCTCCCGAAAATTTAATAAGTATCAGAAAAACTATTCTGTAATTGAAAAGGAGGCTTTAGGTCTCATTTGGGCTTTACAGCACTTCGAGGTCTATGTTGGTTCTGGTTTGACCCCTTTAACTGTGTTCACTGACCACAACCCACTTGTTTTTCTGAGGTCTCTGCAAAACCCCAACCAGCGCCTGATGCGTTGGGCTTTGTTCTTGCAACCATTCAACCTTGATATTAGGCACATTAGTGGTAAGGATAATATCATTGCTGATGCTCTGTCCCGTGCTCCTTTAACCTAGCTTGTATCTTTTCTCTGCTGACCCCTACGGGCTGTCTGCGCCTCTTTTCTCTTAAATTGCTCCCCAGGTACCAGGGCTGCTGAGTTTGAGGGGCGGACAGTCAGCTGGGGGACACGGGGCTACTGCTAGGAGCCGGGATTGGTATTTTTGTTTATTTGTTTTGTGGGAAATTTGAATTATTTTGAATATGTTGGAGGAAGTTGGGTTGAGGGTGGGACCCTCATTTTAAGGAGGGGGGTGTCACGGCTCCTCCTCTGCAGTGTAGGGGGCGGTTCCTCCTGCAGGCAGAGGAGGGTCGTTAAGTGATTGGAGCCACCTGGGCTCAGGGTATAAAACTGCTTACTAATCACCTCTCCCGGTCTTGCTCTCTCTCTCTCTCTCTGCTCCTCCAGGTATGCTCATGATTTGTTTGTTCCTTTTTAGTTTTGCATAGTTTCCACTCAGTCATGTTCACACACACATATTCATGCACCCATGCACTTTACATACACCTTACATTATGATACATCCACACCTCATTCCTATTTCTTAGTTTAAGTTAATAGTTTGCTTAATAATAAAGAACACTTTTGAATTGGCCTATACCTGTTGTTCGTGTCCTCTCATTTGTCACAGGCTATGAGCCGGCTTGTGACAGTAAATACAGTCACTGTGGGGATGACGTCCTTGATGCACTTATTGATAAAGCCAGTGACTTATGTGGTGTACTCCTCAATGCCATCGTAAGAACATAATAAGAACATATTCCAGTCTGTGCTAGCAAAACAGTCCTGTAGTTTAGCATCTGCATCGTCTGACCACTTTTTTATAGACCGAGTCACTGGTGCTTCCTGCTTTAATTTTTGGTTGTAAACAGGAATCAGGAGGATAGAGTTATGGTCAGTTTTGCCAAATGTTGGGCAAGGGAGAGCTTTGTACGCGTCTCTGTGTGTGGAGTAGAGGTGGTCTAGAGTTTTTTTCCCTCTGGTTGCACATTTAACATGTTGATAGAAATTCTGTAAAACAGATTTAAGTTTCAAGGCATTAAAGTCACCTGCCACTAGGAACGCCGCCTCTGGATGAGCATTTTCCTGTTTGCTTACGGCAGAATACAGCTCATTTAGTGCGGTCTTAGTTCCAACCTCGCTCTGTGGTGGTATGTAAACAGCTACGAAAAAATACATGTGTGGTCTACAGCTTATCATAATTGTGTGGTCTACAGCTTATCATAAGATACTCAACCTCAGGCGAGCAAAACTTTGAGACTTCCTTAGATATCGTGCACCAGCTGTTGTTTACATAAATGCAATGGCCCCCGCCCCGTGTCTTACCAGAGGCTGCTGTTCTGTTCTGCCGATGGAGTGTATAACCCGCCAGCTGTATGTTCTTAATGTCGTTGTTCATCCATGACTCGGGTGAAACATAAAATATTACAGTTTTAAATGTCCCTTTGGTAGGATATACATGCTTTCAGTTCGTCCCATTTATTTTCTAGCGATTGAATGTTAGCTAGCAGAACGGAGGGCAAGGGCAGATTAGCCACTCATCGCCTGGTCCTAACAATGCACCCTGTTCTTTTGCCTCAATCTCTGTTTCCTTCTCCAGCAAATCACGGGGATCGGGGCCTGGTCGGGTGTCAACAGTGTATGCCTTGCGTCTGACTCATTGAAGAAAAACCAAAGCTTAATCAGCACTATCTTGCACTGTAAGCACATGTCATTAATTTCCTCATAAAAAAACAGGGTGGACAGATTGAACGTACATCTATGCTGAACATCACTGTGAGAACAATGAATGCTTTAATAAAACATTGCAATGAGAGGTGTTCAACATTCTTTGGGAACAACAATATCATTATAAGAGTCCTTTACTTAACTCCCCCCTCCTTTTCTACCTCCCTCCCTCACTCACACACACACACACACACACACATTTTGAAGGGTGATGCCATTACCACTGAACACAGAAGCTGGGGGGAGGGGGGTAAATCAATCATATTTGATTGCATGGTGATGTAGATCATGTTCTCTCCCACCACAGCTTAGAGAAAAGAGACCACATCACCACTATTCATCATTCTCTACACAACAACCACAGTTTTCACTTATCGAAACCTTTCTCTTTTACGTGCATAAAACCCAATGAAATTAATTTAATCATGAAACCCTTCTCTTTGACATTCATATCGGGTTGATTACAAACCAAATACACATGACTCACACACATCCCTGTTTGCTCAAATATCATACAAACCCATTGAATGCCACGGTGATGTACCACACAGAAACGTATGAAAACAAATTATTCCCATACAGAAAATATACATGAACTTAAGGTCTGAAAGCCACAGCTGCTTGGCAAGCGCAAACTCCTTTAGTCTTTTATCTTTTTCTGTAATGTGCACAGGTGCTGCTTAATTCAATTGGAGAACGTTGCCATGGTTTTGCATTAATATATTTCCATGTTACCATTACCACTGTTGTCATGGAAATCATAGGACCTATTTAAACCGAATACAAAGATGGTTTGTATGGGGTTATTGCACTCTCTCTGTCTTCGTGTCAAGTCACATGGTATGCAACCAGATTTAAAGCTTGACTTCACTTGTTGGTTTTTACTGAAGCTTATTCACTGTCGTTGAAACTGAGACTGGAATTCAATCAAAATTTAACTGATGTGCCTTGACAAAATCATATTGTTCCTCCATCAAGTCATGCAGAAATATGTTTCCCCATTATTAAAAACACACATGGTAGGACTGCAATTATACGACAATGTTAATAATCTCAATGTTCACTCTCATGTCAGTCTAAACTATATTCACAAATCTCCCATCTTGGTTCAAATGGATTTATTTAATACTGGATTTTTTTGTATGACCCTGACTGAATGCATTTGGATTCGCACTGAACAAGCGACCACAACTACAAATAAACAAAGCTTATGTAACGGTTGTCCTCCTCCTCTTCATCCGAAGAGGAGGATCAGGGATTGAACCAAAATGCAGAGGATTGTGAAGACATAATATTTATTAAAGTAAAGATGGGAAAAACACGAAAACGAAATACACTTGACTAATAAACAAAATAACAAACGGAGTAGACAGACCTGGACGACGAACTTACAATAAAACACGAGAACGCACGAACAGGGAAAATAGCCTACACATACATGACGATGAACAAACAAACCGAACAGTCCCGTATGGTGCGACAAACACTGACACAGGAGACAACCACCCACAACGAACACTGTGAAACAACCTACCTAACTATGACTCAATTAGAGGAACGCCAAACACCTGCCTCTAATTAAGAGCCATACCAGGCAACCCATAAACCAACATAGAAACAGAAAACATAGAATGCCCACCCAAACTCACGTCCTGACCAACTAACACATACAACAAATTAACAGAAATAGGTCAGGAACGTGACAGCTTAAAAGGTTTTGCTAAAATGAAATTGAGACTTCATAAAATAAGAATCATTATGGTGATCCTTATTTATTGTATATATGTTTTACCATACCTACGATATTTCACTGTACACAATAAAGACAGATATATTGTTTAGTCAATTAAAGTAATACTTCATTGTTAGAAAATCGACACCTCTCCACATAGCTACCATTATTGGTTCTTTCAATGCATGTTGTTACGTCCGTCGTTAGAATGAGACCAAGGTGCAGCGTGGTAACATAATTATTTTGATGAACACCAAAAAAAAAAAAAAAGATAAATGAACGTAACGTTCTGCAGGCTACACAGTAACTGTACAAAAACAAGATCCCACAAACTAAGGTGGGGCAAAAGGCTGCCTAAGTATGATCCCCAATCAGAGACAACGATAGACAGCTGCCTCTGATTGGGAACCATACCCGGCCAACAAAGAAATAGACAAACTAGAATGCCCACCCAAATCACACCCTGACCTAACCAAATAGAGAAATAAAAAGGCTCTCTACGGTCAGGGCGTGACACATGTAAGGTATTTTCAGGAACTTTGTTGTGTAGGATATTGCATTTTCTCCTGTAAAAGGAGGTTGATGAATGTTTTTGTCTTTTTGAGTATGCTCATGGAATATCACCAAAGCTACAGTCAAAGTCACCTTGTCATCTCTTTATGCTTTGTTTACCATGCACTGCAACTTATTATATTTGTATCTAGGAAAAAAACACAAAGTACGTTTACTTTCTTTTATTTGTATTTTTTTACATTTTGGTCATTTAGCAGATGCTTATACAGAACGACTTACAATCAAAGTACCCACATACTTTACTGCTTCCTCCAAAATTGGAGTGGAAGTACAGCAAGAGTCATAACAGCAAGAGGCAGCAGGTTGGTAGCTAGGTTGGCGGTAAAATGGGACCACGGTTCAAACAGTATAGCATTAACTTGTAGCACAGTATCACTGTTGTTCAGGTAGCGAGGCTGAGACTGGGGCTCAGTCCCATCTATGACTGCCTGTTGATAGGATAGTGGAGCAACTGAGGCATCCTGCCGTATGGCTGGTAGGCTTACAGGGTTGACTGTGTTTAACTTGACAGAACGTGCTTGCACTTTGGAGAGGTGGCTAGCATGTTGGTTTGTAGGTAACCTAACGGTGTAAAATAAATGCATGAGCAGCATTTCCTTATTTCTGGTCCTGGTGAGAGAAAAACAAATGTCTGGGAAAGTTCTCTTCTCTACTGTTCAATCAATCCAGTAAATGTGGAGGAAGAGTTAAGATGGAGTGTTGCCTTGTTATCGCAGAAATACTGGTTAACACCCAAAAACGAACGTCGCATCACAGGCTAGTTGGAAAACCCTCTTCCCATTTCCCCTGAACACTGGATGCATCTGGTTGTTATGACCTGCTAAGGGTGGTCTGAAGGTGGTTGAATTGTGCAGATGTAATGAACCCTTTTCCTTCCAAGTGGAGATATAACTCTGGAGGCACAAACTGGGGCCTATTTTCTGTAAAGGATAACCCCAGTGGGCAAAGGGAGTCCATTAAAGCCCACACTTGGACTGTTTATGGGCATTAGAATAGGCTAGCTTGATACCCTACAACTAGGATGGGACTTTCAACGTGGGTTAACACTCGATCTGATTGAATTGGGGCCTTAGTGCAGTTTGGGAAGAAGAGGGTAGTAGATCTTGCCATCCTAAGCTGCCAAACATTTTGAATGTGCTTGCTCTCTTTCCCTCGGTCTTTCTCTTGCACACACACACACACACACACACACACACACACACACACACACACACACACACACACACACACACACACACACACACACACACACACACACACACACACACACACACACACACACACACACACACACACACACACACACACACACACACACACACACACACACACACACACCAAGCAGACTCCTAAAGGCAGACATACCCTAGTGTTTCAGGCTGATATTTATCTCTGTTTCCATCATTTTGCTGATAATGAAAAATCTCTGAAACGAAACTTGACACTCTCTGAAATAGAACACACAGCATTCTGTTATTCTTATACAAACACAATGTGACAAGATGGTTACTCTCTCTCTGCAGTGACAGTTCATTCCGGACTAGGGAAAATGTCAAAAATGTTTAGTCGCGCATGAATGGAGTTAATTACAGTCCTCTAGGCTGCCTCCAACTCTGCCACTAATGGTACTGAGCTACAGATAAAATTCCATTTACAAGAATGTTTTAGCTAAAGATCTCATTTACGCAATATTACATATTTACGCTGATGTAATTACATTGACAATGTTGATCTTCTAAAAGAAGGGCAATTCTGCTGTTGTTTAGATCACCATTCTCTTAAAATGTATTTTAGATTTGTCATTACAGTTATCCTCATCAATTTCATCAGAATCAGCAGTAGTAATGGGAAATGGCAGTATTGTTGTTGATGATTTTATTGTAGAAGTGTTTGTAGTACCACTGTAAGCAGAAACAACAGTGGTAGTTGCATTGAAAATAATTTGTCGTAGGAGTGGTTCAATTTGTAATTGTTTGAGCTTCTACAATCATGAAAGTCAAAGTTCTGCAAGTTTTACCACCAATAGAAACAACCGTGCTTTTGCTGTCATAGACTAGAAGTAACATAGTAAACGAAAATCTGGGAAATTCAAATTAGTATCATATGTTACGTTTGATATGGGAGGACAATTTTTTTTTTCATGAGCATGGCCTTATTTCTATTACAGCATATTGGGTGACTGTCATTCGTATTCCATTCACGCAGTTCAATGTAACAGTGACAGGTTTAGGCTACTACATGATACTCAAATTTCCCAATACCCATCATGAGGTTACTACAACCTAGTCCAACCGATGAATGAAGGTTTACAACGTATGTGCACACAGGTCGTGAGAAAATGTTTAGGTGACAGACAGTTGCACATTGACAGACAGTGACACGTTCAATAACAAATTGCACACTCTTGCCTACATCTAGCTGATCTAGGGTGTAATCATTAGTCCAACAGTTGCAAACAAGAGTTTATATTAGACAAGAGCTTATTTCGTTCCGTTTGCTTCCGTTTAAGAAACAGAATTGGCTGAATGAATACACCCCTGAATACACACACAGTTCACTTTCATAGCAGCTGTAACTCCCTCCAGTAACCACGGGCACAACTGTTCCTTGATTTTAACTGGTGGTTTTATTCTGTAGGTTTAGTCAGAATTATCACCTTCTGTGAGAACTATAAAATAAATTAAAATACAGTTAAGCACACTCTTACAACTTTCTTGTCTTGTGAGTGACTTATTAGCTTAACTCTGAAGTGCTTACATACAGTTGAAGTCGGAAGTTTACATACACCTTAACCAAATACATTTAAACTCAGTTTTTCACAATTCCTGACATTTAATCCTAATAAAAATGTCCTGTCTTAGGTCAGTTAGGATCCCCACTTTATTTTAAGAATGTGAAATGTGTAACGCTTGTCGTTGGAATGAGGTGAGGACCAAAGCGCAGCGTGGTAAGTGTCCATATTCAATTTAATAACTGGACACTAAGAATACAAAAATAACAACGTGAATGATACAAAACGAAAACAAAACAGTCCCGTATGGTGAAAACACAGACACAGGAAACAACCACCCACAAAACACAAAGGAAAACAGGCTACCTAAATATGGCTCCCAATCAGAGACAACGACTGACACCTGCCTCTGATTGGGAACCATACTAGGCCAAACACATAGAAATATAACCATAGAATAAAACATAGAAAAACAACATAGAATGCCCACCCCAACTCACGCTCTGACCAAACTAAAATAAAGACATAAAAAAGGAACTAAGGTCAGAACGTGACAAAATGTCAGAATAATAGTAGAGAATGATTTATTTCAGCTTTTATTTCTTTCATCACATTCCAGTTGGGTCAGAAGTTTACATACACTCAATTAGTATTTGGTAGCATTGCCTTTAAATTGTTTAACTTGGGTCAAATGTTTCGGGTAGCCTTCCACAAGCTTCCCACAATAAGTTGGGTGAATTTTGGCCCATTCCTCCTGATAGAGCTGGTGTAACTGAGTCAGGTTTGTAGGCCTCCTTAATCGCACACGCTTTTTCAATTCTGCCCACACATTTTCTATAGGATTGAGGTCAGGGCTTTGTGATGGCCACTCCAATACCTTGACTTTGTTGTCCTTAAGCCATTTTGCCACAACTTTGGAAGTATGCTTGGGGTCATTGTCCATTTGGAAAACCTAGTCAACTTAGTGTATGTAAACTTCTGACCCACTGGAATTGTGATACAGTGAATTATGAGTGAAATAATCTGCCTGTAAACAATTGCTGGAAAAATTACTTGTGTCATTCACAAAGTAGATGTCCTAACCAACTTGCCAAAACTATAGTTTGTTAACAATACATTTGTGGAGTGGTTGAAAAACTAGTTTTAATGACTTCCCGACTTCTGTCAGGAGAAGCTCTGTCAGGAGGAATGGGCCAAAATTCACCCAACGTATTGTGGGAAGCTTGTGGAAGGCTACCCGAAACATTTGATCCAAGTTAAACAATCATAAGGCAATGCTACCAAATACTAATTGAGTGTATGTAAACTTCTGACCCACCTGGAATGTGATGAAAGAAATAAAAGCTGAAATAAATAATTCTCTCTACTATTATTCTGACATTTCACATTCTTAAAATAAAGTGGGGATCCTAACTGACCTAAGACAGGGAATGTTTACGAGGATTAGATGTCTGGAATTGTGAAAAACTGAGTTTAAATGTATTTGGCTGAGGTGTATGTAAACTTCCAACTTCAGCTGTACCATGCCAAACGTAATATATCATAGTAATTGGAGTCCAGGTTGGAATTCAGACATACATAATCCTCGGGTTTCCTAGCTTTTTCCCACTGACAAAAAACTTTATCTTGGGCATCTATTTCATCCTCTTCACGCATTTACTGTAACATTTAACATTAGTGGAATGTTACATGCATCACTGATAACAGAATGGTGGAGGAGTAGAACGTGTAAGGCATACAACAAGGCACATAAAATAAATATCAGTTGACATTAATGAAAATGTATAGAAACTTGTCCGAACATAGAGTGGAGGCAGCATTATTTATTCATAGAGTGTGTCTAATTGACTAGCTGTTGACAATGGAGCTATTTTCATATACTGTTTCCATCCAGTTCTCTGTTAACGTTGATTTTGCTACCACTTCACAGTTATGCTTGAGAATAAATCAACTTTGTCTTTGAGGCCAGTTTTGTATAAACAGTAATGTCACACTCGCTGTTGTATAATAATGAGTATTACATATTGAGTATAACAGTTCTATGGACAACCACCCTTCACAATGTCATGCTTATGAAGCCTTTACAAATTGCACTTTTATAGGGATTCCATTGTTTACCTTATACTTAACATTTGAAAAATCTAATAGCAGATTTTAGGCAAAAATAAATAAATAAACGATTTAAGATTGTGGGACTGACCTAGAAGAGAGTAATCGATCACAATATTTTTTTCATCCCCTCAATTTTCCTCTGAGGATATCAGGAAAAATGTGAGATAACCGTGTCGAAAATCAATGCTCCACTTGCATAGAAAAACTTGAGTCTCCCTGGCTGAGCACAGGCTAAATGAGGCAATTTGGGAAAATAAAGCCACCCAACATCCCTCTAATTTTGTCTGATAGTCGCTTCCCAGACGAACTGGTCTCTCAATAGAAGCTTAACAGCTTTTTATTCCACATAACATATCCTCACTACATGAGGTATACTGTACTTTGATGTGCGTGGGTCCAGTTTGTTGTGTGTGTGTGTGTGTGTGTGTGTGTGTGTGTGTGTGTGTGTGTGTGTGTGTGTGTGTGTGTGTGTGTGTGTGTGTGTGTGTGTGTGTGTGTGTGTGTGTGTGTGTGTGTGTGTGTGTGTGTGTGTGTGTGTGTGTGTGTGTGTGTGAAATAATAATAATTGGGTGGATGCTTATATTTGTCCTATTCACCAGTGTTGGGAAGCTACCAATGACTTAACACTGGAAGAAGTTAAGCTATACACTAAAGAAACCCTTCAGAAACATATAGTTTACTTAACTAAAGTTATTTTGAAAAAGCTCACTACCAAACTACTTCATGAAAAATGATCATATCTAAATCTGAAATGTCATAAAATACAAATTGCAATAACAGATTACTCTGTAGTCAGAAGGTAACAGATTGTGTGATTTATATGTCATAACTTTTTTATAAACATGTTTCAAATGAGCATTATGCAGGTCTGATGACAAAAAATAAATGAAATTCTTGCCTACTTCACACATATTTTATTTTTCTAAAAAAGTAGTGTGTAGTTTCAGTAGTTAGCTTCATGGCTACAAGGTAAAAACAAACAAACAAATGAACTACTGAAAACAACCGCTAACAATGCAGTTCACCACTCCACAAACACTGCATTTCACACATGTACAAGTGTTTGCTCGGGGATTCGACCTAGCAACCTTTCGGTTACTGGCCCAATGTTCTAGGCCATTGTTGCCCTATCTTGGTCCTTGAGTACACTCTATAGTACACATTTTTAGTGTAACTCTGGACAAGGACACCTGGTTAAACTTGTCAACTAATCATCAAGCCCTCAATGAGTTGAATGAGGTGCGTTTGTCAAGGGCTACAACAAAACTGTGTACTGTTGGGGGTACTGGAGGACCAGGTTTGGGGAACACTGCTCTAGGTTACCTACTGCCCTGTGTGTGTGTGTACACTGCTTACCACAAATTACAACTTCTTAAATGTAATATCATTCATTACTATTCATTAATGATTCTAGCAGGACGTTGTAATACATACACACATGATTAGATAGAGGACATTTGGAACCTCTGATCAAAAGTAATACATTGCACCACAAGACATCACAATAGCTGTAAAACCTTCTATCCAAGTTATTTCAGCAGAGTCATCTACACACTGTACGGCCTCAATGCTGCACAAGGTGTTGAATGTGAGAAACTATTTTATGAGAAATGATGTTATGATGTTATGATACATGAGAATTGTGGTTGACACTTACTGGCAAATGGTAACCGGTGTGTGTGTGCATGTGTGTGCGTGTGTTTTATTGCCGGTTCTTAATTGGGACCTTGGCGATTCCATGCGAGGACAGCCCAAAAAGATTTTTGGTATCTCATGTTGTTTTGGCGATTTTCCCTTATAAACTTAATATTGGGAGGAAGGATGTTTGACATGCTTTTTACATTTGTATCACAAACAATCTTTGAGAAAAAGGAGGATAATGACACCAAGATGTTGTCTGTACCCAGTACGGTTCATGGAATGTAGGGTTTTACAGGAGGCATGTATAGGTCTAAAAAAAGGCCTCTAAAATGGCCCTTTTCATCACAATTCCCTCCCGCCAAAAAATGGTGATACAAATGTAAGAAGCATGTCAAACATTCTTCCTACCAATGAAGTTAATATGTGAGAATTGCCAGAACAATCTGAGATGCCCAAAATATTTTCAGGCTGTCCTGGCGTGGAATCTACCACCTTCTCTTTCACACCACCCACGTCGAAATGTCAATCATGATGGCAGTTTAGCCAGGCTTTGACAATCGGTTTGCAAGTGTAAAGCTTCATGGATGATATGGTTGCAATACAAGCCACGCTGACTTGTAACAAGTTGAGCTAAAATATATTGTAGTATTGAACTTAATGTTATCAAGCCAGCACAGCAGAAGCAGTGACTGACTGACTCCACACATCACTGAGAATTCTATGTGGAAACAAACAAGCTGACATCCGCAAGGGAAACACCAGTACCTCTCACATCCCTGCTTGCCAATTACAGCTTGCATGATTCCTCCCCTAAATGAAGAATTAGCTGAGATGAAAAATGCTTCTTGGCGTGTTGAGAGAATTCATTAGACAGCGAACAAATGAAAATATAATTAATTTGCGTTTTAATCCACTGCTAAACAGAGAGGAATAAAGTGCGCTCACAGACATAATTTGGCATTTGATATATGTCGACAGGAATAGAGGGAGGAAATTGTGTCACAATTAGGGGGCTCAATAAGCATTCACACACACTACGTAGGCATTTGAGCAGGATGACACTTGTACAGTAAGCAATGAATATCAATGCTGGGTTTAGACCCTTTCTTTGACGGTTGCATGTATAATGCCTTCGTAAATACGTAAAAAAATAATAACACATTCATGAAGGTTTAAGTAACATTCATAAAGACCATCATAGTGCACAATGCATCTCACATACAGTACATATATGCACACTGAGTTTATAATATTGAGCTGCACCCCATTTTGTCTTCAGAACAGTCTTAATTCATCGGGGCATGGAATCTACAAGGTGTCGAAACCGTTCCACAGGCATGCTGGCCCGTGTTGACTCCAATTCTTCCCACAATCGTGTCAAGTTGGCTGGATGTCATTTGGGTGGTGGACCATTCTTGATACACACAGGAAACTGTTGAGCGTGAAAAACCCAGCAGCATTGCAGTTCTTGGCACACTCAAACCGGTGCGCCTGGCATCTACTACCATGCCCTGTTCAAAGGCACTTCAATCTGTTGTTTTGCCCATTCACCCTCTGAACGGCATACATACACAATCCATGTCTAAGTTGTCTCAAGGCTTAAAAATCCTTATTTTACCTGTCTCCTCCCCTTCATCTACACTGATTGAAGTGGATTTAACAAATGACATCAGTAAAAGATCATTGCTTTCACCTGGATTCACCTGGTCAGTCTATGTCATGGAAAGAGCATGTGTTCCTAATGTTTTGTTCACTCAGTACAGTATATTCGGAAAGTATTCAGACCTCTTGACTTTTTCCACATTTTGTTACGTTACAGCCTTATTCTAAAATACAATGAATTGTTTTTTACCCAATCAATCTCCCATTATTCTCTGCAGATCCTCTCAAGCTCTGTCAGGTTGGTTGGGGAGTATTGGTGCACAGCTATTTTCAGGTCTCTCAAGAGATGTTCGATCGGGTTCATGTCCGGGCTCTGGCTGGGCCACTCAAGGACATTCAGAGACGTGTCCCGAAGCCATTCCTGCCTTGTCTTGGCTGTGTGCTTAGTGTCATTGTTCTGTTGGAAAGTGAACCTTCACCCCAGTCTGAGCACTCTTTTTTTAATAGATTTTTTATACATTTCTAAAAACCTTTTTTCGCTTTGACATTATGGGGTATTGTGTTTACAAAATGTGGAAAAAGTCTAGAGGTCTGAATACTTTCCGAATGCACTGTACACTATATATACGAAGGTATGTGGACACATCTTCAAATTAGGGGATTTGGCTATTTCAGCCACACCCATTGCTGACAGGTGTATGAAATCGAGCACACGGCCATGACCATGCAATGTCCATAGACAAATATGGGCAGTAGAATGGCCTTATTGAAGAGCTCAGTAATGTTCATCGTGGCACCGTCATAGGATGCAAACTTTCCAACAAGTCAGTTCGTCAAATTTCTGCCCTGCTAGAGCTGCCCCGGTCAACTGTAAGTGCTGTTATTGTGAAGTGGAAACGTTTAGGAGCAACAACGGCTCAGTCACGAAGTGGTAGGCAACACAATCTTACAGAACAGGACTGCTGAGTGCTGAAGCGGTTAGCGCATACAAATCGCCTGTCCTCGTTTGCAACACTCACTACCGAGTTCCAAACTGCCCTTGGAAGCAACGTCAGCACAATAACTGTTTGTCAGGAGCTTCATGAAATGGGTTTCTATGGGCCGAGCAGCCGCACACAAGCCTAAGATCACCATGCGCAATGCCAATTGTCGGCTGAAGTGGTGTAAATCTTGCCGCCATTGGACTCTGGAGCACTGGGATGCTGGCCTTCTAGGCAGAGTTCCTCTGTCCAGTGTCTGTGTTCTTTTGCCCATCTTAATCTTTTATTTTTATTGGCCAGTTTGAGATATGGCTTTTTCTTTGCAACTTTGCCTAGAGGGCCAGCATCCGGAGTCGCCTCTTCACTGTTGACGTTGAGACTGGTGTTTTGCGGGTACCATTTTAATGAAGCTGCCAGTTGAGGACTTGTGAGGCATCTTTTTCTCAAACTAGACACTCTATTGTATTTGTCCTCTTGCTCAGCTGTGCAACGGGCCTCCCACTCCTCTTTCTATTCTGGTTAGAGACAGTTTGTGCTGTTCTGTGAAGGGAGTAGTACACAGCGTTGTATGAGATCTTCAGTTTCATGGTAATTTCTCACATGGAATAGCCTTCTGTTCTCAGAACAAGAATAGACTGACGAGTTTCAGAAGAAAGTTCTTCGTTTCTGGCCATTTTGAGCCTGTAATCGAACCCACAAATGCTGATGCTCCAGATACTCAACTAGTCTAAGAAGGCCTGTTTTATTGCTTCTTTAATCAGTACAACAGTTTTCAGCTGTGCTAACATAATGGCAAACATGTTTTCTAATGATCAATTAGCCTTTTAAAGGGATAAACTTGGATTAACTAACACAATGTGCCATTGGAACACAGGAGTGATGGTTGCTGATAATGGGCCTCTGTACGCATATGCACTGTAGATAGTCCATAAAAAGCTGCCATTTCCAGCTACAATAGTCATTTACAACATTAACAATGTCTACACTGTATTTCTGATCAATTTGATGTTATTTTAATGGACAAAAATGTTGCTTTTCTTTCAAAAACAAATACATTTGTAAGTGACTCTTAACTTTTGATCGGTAGTGTACGTATCTACGGGGTACATATGTACCTCAATTAACTCGTACTTCTGCCATCAACTCAGTACTGGTACCCCGTGTATAGAGCCAAGTTATCATTACTCATTGTGTATTTATTCATTCTGTTATTATCTTTCTATTATTTCTCTCTCTGCATTGTTGGAACGGGCCCGTAAGTAAGCATTTCACTTTAAATTAATGACTTAATATGCAGGATTGCACAACACAATTAGATAAACTATTTTTTTAAGGTAACTTAGGATATGTTTGTACTCTAACAAAAAATATGGAATACCAGTGAAATAACATTACCTTAAGCTTGGTGCAATGCATGCATAATAGATTGTTGATTTCACTGTGCATATGGTAGGAGTTGGATTAGCTTCAAAGTGCACAAAATTTGCATGATTCGATTTGAGGGATTCTGGAATTACAGAAAACACCACTACCACCCCCCATTCACTGTGCTACAGAACGGTTTCACATTCCCACAGATGGTGGAAAGCACTGTGGAAATATTGCCATTTAGGTACAAAAGAGTAAACACATTAAATATAAGCACATAGGGGATTTTAACCTCATTTGTCATTTGTTCTAAGAAGGGCAAAGTATGTTTTTAAACCAAATATTTAAATCCTATTTGGTAAAAGTAACTTAAAATTAAAGGTCTAATGCAGAATTTTTTCCTCAATATCAAATTCTTTCTGGGTAAGAATTAAGTACCTTACTGTGATTGTATTCAAATAAAATGGTCAACATTAACAAAAATAGCTTCTTAGTACAGAGCAATTTCTCAAGCGTTAATTTGGCTAAGACTGTCTGGGAGTGGGGAGTGAAACTGAAAATTAGCTGTTATTGGCAGAGAGGTTTGGAACTCTTTTTCTTATTGGTCTATTAACTAATTTACAGCATGGTGATGTCACTAGGCAGGCTAAAACATCCTACTAAAACAGGTGCACATTTTAGGCAATCTTTTCAGACAGCTCTTACACTAAAAGGGCATTATCATAATTTTCACAATTTCACAGTATTATTCCAACCTCATAGTGTGGAAATATACACTGCTCAAAAAAATAAAGGGAACACTTAAACAACACAATGTAACTCCAAGCCAATCACACTTCTGTGAAATCAAACTGTCCACTTAGGAAGCAACACGGATTGACAATAAATTTCACATGCTGTTGTGCAAATGGAATAGACAAAAGGTGGAAATTATAGGCAATTAGCAAGACACCCCCCAAAACAGGAGTGATTCTGCAGGTGGTGACCACAGACCACTTCTCAGTTCCTATGCTTCCTGGCTGATGTTTTGGTCACTTTTGAATGCTGGCGGTGCTCTCACTCTAGTGGTAGCATGAGACGGAGTCTACAACCCACACAAGTGGCTCAGGTAGTGCAGTTCATCCAGGATGGCACATCAATGCGAACTGTGGCAAGAAGGTTTGCTGTGTCTGTCAGCGTAGTGTCCAGAGCATGCAGGCGCTACCAGGAGACAGGCCAGTACATCAGGAGACGTGGAGGAGGCCGTAGGAGGGCAACAACCCAGCAGCAGGACCGCTACCTTCGCCTTTGTGCAAGGAAGTGCACTGCCAGCGCCCTGCAAAATGACCTCCAGCAGGCCACAAATGTGCATGTGTCTGCTCAAACGGTCAGAAACAGACTCCATGAGGGTGGTATGAGGGCCCAACGTCCACAGGTGGGGGTTGTGCTTACAGCCCAACACCGTGAAGGACGTTTTGCATTTGCAAGAGAACACCAAGATTGGCAAATTCGCCACTGACGCCCTGTGCTCTTCACAGATGAAAGCAGGTTCACACTGAGCACATGAGCACATGTGACAGACGTGACAGAGTCTGGAGACGCCGTGGAGAACGTTCTGCTGCCTGCAACATCCTCCAGCATGACCGGTTTGGCGATGGGTCAGTCATGGTGTGAGGTGGCATTTCTTTGTGGGGCCGCACAGCCCTCCATGTGCTCGCCAGAGGTAGCCTGACAGCCATTAGGTACCGAGATGAGATCCTCAGACCCCTTGTGAGACCATATGCTGACACATGCACATTTGTGGCCTGCTGGAGGTCATTTTGCAGGGCTCTGGCAGTGCACCTCCTTGCACTAAGGCAGAGGTAGCGGTCCTGCTGCTGGGTTGTTGCCCTCCTACGGCCTTCTCCACATCTCCTGATGTACTGGCCTGTCTCCTGGTAGCGCCTGCATGCTCTGGACACTACGCTGACAGACACAGCAAACCTTTTTGCCACAGTTCGCATTGATGTGCCATCCTGGATGAACTGCACTACCTGAGCCACTTGTGTGGGTTGTAGACTCCGTCTCATGCTACCACTAGAGTGAGAGCACCGCCAGCATTCAAAAGTGACCAAAACATCAGCCAGGAAGCATAGGAACTGAGAAGTGGTCTGTGGTCACCACCTGCAGAATCACTCCTGTTTTGGGGGGTGTCTTGCTAATTGCCTATAATTTCCACCTTTTGTCTATTCCATTTGCACAACAGCATGTGAAATTTATTGTCAATCAGTGTTGCTTCCTAAGTGGACAGTTTGATTTCACAGAAGTGTGATTGACTTGGAGTTACATTGTGTTGTTTAAGCGTTCCCTTTATTTTTTTGAGGAGTGTATATATAAAACAAAGGAAAATCACATTTTTGACTGCACAGGGCTTTAAGTATTGCCAATTTTATTAACATTTGTTTTTAGAGAATATGAATTTGTAACGGCTATCGTCATATTCTTCCTCCTCCTCGGACGAGGAGAGGCGAGACGGATCGGACCAATACGCAGAGTGGTTAGGGTTTATAATGATTTATTATAACGAAACTGAAACTGACTTACAAAACAAATAAACGAAGTGCATAAACCGATACAGTACCGTGTGGTGCAACAAACACAGACACGGAAACAAACACCCACAAAACGCACGTGAAACCCAGGCTGCCTAAGTATGATTCTCAATCAGGGACAACGATTGACAGCTGTCTCTGATTGAGAATCATACCCGGCCGAACACAAACATCCCAACATAGAAAATCAAACATAGACAAACCCACCCAACTCACGCCCTGACCAACTAAATAAATACAAGAAAAAGGAAAACAGGTCCGGAACGTGACAGAATTAGAGTAGAATGCCACAGTAATAATGATCAATGCTTTTGGTCACTCAGTCCTACAATTACATACTTTTCACGTAAATTATGCATTGATGTCAATGAGAGATTTACACAAAAACTCAGGGTAGCCTGCGCACCCAGATCTCAAGTTTGGATTCCATCCTTAGAGAACCCATTGCATCAGATGTATACTGGATGTTTACATCAAATTGTAATTTTGCTCATAAGTGTTATGACACCTAAGATGTGTCTGTCATGGTTCATGAATCCACTGCCTCCCTCTCTCTTTCTCTTTCTCTTTTTCTCTCTCTCTCTCTCTCTCTCTCTCTCCCGTGTTTGTGTGGGCGTGGTTCCCAATCTCGTCCTGATTGTCTGCGCCAGCTGGAATCACTTATCTTCTCTTTATATGTTCTGTAACCAGTGTTTCTTGTTGTCAGATCATTGTTACTTCCCTGAGGTTGTGTCGTGTGTCTGGGCTCTTTCTCTCGGCGCCCTTGTGTGGATTATCTTCTGGGCTCCTTCCTACCCATCCGGACACATTCCCCTGGATTTCTCAGCACGCTATCATCGGTATATGCGCCATAGTTCCTGGGTCGGATTCCGTCTGAGTACAGTCTGTCTGTCCTGTTGCTGCTGTAAACTGTATTTCATTAAACCATCGTTGCTTGCATCTTGCATCCGTCTCTGTGTTGTCACAGAATGATCTGACCTGATCATGGATGCAGCGAGTTCAACGAGTCTGACCGAATTCATTTCCCGCAGTATCACGAGAATGGATCAACAAGAGGAGAACATCTCCAGCACAGGTCGGGCAGTACAAGCCCTTGTGACGCAGGTATCCCAGCTGACCCAACAATTACAACATCTGAGGGGTCTCGCTGCGCCACCTACACCGGCAGTTCAACCCGTCCCGCCAGAGCCGGATTCCCAGCTAGAGCCACGGCTACCAACACCAGAGGGTTATTCAGGTGATCCTGACTATTGCAGAGCTTTTCTAACGAGATGTTCCATGCATTTCTCATTGCAGCCACGGACCTTCAACCGTGAACAGTCTAAGGTAGCATTCGTACTCACACTGCTATCAGGCAAGCGGCTCTTTGGGGAACGGCGGTGTGGGCGAACCAGGACCCATGCTGCACCTCTTTTCAGACACTCTCCGAGGAGATGAGAAGGGTCTTCGATCGGGCCGTGGCGGGTAGGGAGGCGGCCCGACTACTCGCTGACCTTCGCCAAGGAGACCGTTCAGTATCGGAATACTCCATCCAATTCCGCACTCTGGCCGCAGAGTGTCAGTGGAACGAGGAGGCGCAGTGGGACATGTTCCTGCATGGGCTGGGGGACCGGATCCAGAAGGAGATCTATGTTCTGGACCTTCCCAGGAGTTTAAATGGACTAGTGGAACTAGCCTTGAGGGTCGACGCTCGTCTGAGTCGTATTGGCCACCGAGCATGCCCTAACAGACCGTATAACGACACGGAGGGCTGGCATGCCTGCGGCGGGAACACGGCCAGTTCAGCCTCCGCTCACGAACCCATGCAGCTGGGGAGAGCTCGCCTCTCCCGGGAAGAGAGGGAGAGGCGGAGATCCCAAGGACTCTGTCTCTACTGTGGTAGAGCGGGCCACTTTATCCACTCCTGCCCGGTAAAAGATCAGGCCCGGTAGTAAGTATGAGGCTACTATCGGGTGGTGTCACCACAGAGAAGACCTCATCATCTACTCTCCTCCCGGTAAGACTAAGATGGGCCACCCACACGCACGACACCCAAGCCTTACTGGACTCAGGAGCAGAGGGTAATTTTATGGACTTCAAGCTCGCTCACAAACTCCAGATTCCTATCACCTCACTCACGCACAAGATATCCGTCAACGCTCTCAATGGTCAAGAACTCCCCAACATTTCTCACACCACTGAACCTATCACACTCATCACTTCTGTCAATCACACTGAGACACTATCATTTCTACTCATGGACTCACCCCTTGCACCATTAGTTCTCGGCCACCCTTGGCTCACCCAACACAACCCCAGAGTTGACTGGGGTCATAACTCTATATCCATGTGGAGTAACAAGTGTCTTGAGTCCTGTTTAGTGTCTGCTTGCTCATCTGTGTCTGATTCTGTGTTTCTAGAGGAGGCAGTGGATTTGTCTAACGTGCCCGTTGAATACCTCGACCTGAAGGAGGTGTTCAGCAAGTCCCGTGCTGCTTCTCTTCCTCCGCATCGTCGAAAAGACTGTGCAATAGAATTATTGCCAGGTGAGTCTCCGCCTAAAGGCAAGTTATATTCACTCTCTGTTCCTGAGAGGGAGGCTATGGAGAGATACATCTCTGATTCTCTGGCCTCTGGATTCATTCGTCCTTCCTCTTCTCCAGCGGGGGCGGGGTTCTTCTTTGTGGGGAAGAAGGACGGATCTCTGCGTCCTTGCATTGATTACCGTGGGTTGAATAACATCACAGTGAAGAATACCTATCCCTTACCGTTGATGTCCTCAGCCTTTGAAAGGTTACAGGGAGCATCCGTGTTCACTAAGTTGGATTTACGTAATGCATATCATTTGGTTCGCATAAGGAGGGGGGATGAATGGAAGACCGCGTTTAACACCCCCAGAGGGCACTTCGAATATTTGGTCATGCCTTTTGGGCTATCCAACTCCCCAGCGGTTTTCCAGGCACTCGTCAATGACGTGCTGAGAGATATGATTGATCAGTTCATATATGTTTACCTGGATGACATACTGATTTTTTCTTCTTCTCTCCAGGAACACGTTCAGCACGTCAGACGAGTGCTTCAGAGGTTGTTGGAGAATGGACTTTTTGTCAAGGCGGAGAAATGCATTTTTCATGCACAATCCGTTCCATTCCTAGGTTACATCGTCTCGACTGAAGGTATTCACATGGATCCTGACAAGGTTAAGGCTGTGGTGGATTGGCCAAGCCCAGATTCCCGTAAGGCTCTACAGAGGTTTCTGGGATTCGCCAATTTCTACCGGCGTTTCGTTCGCAACTTTAGCCAGATAGTCGCTTCTCTTACCGCCTTAACCTCCCCCAGAGTGACGTTCAGGTGGTCCGATACAGCCGAGGCTGCATTCGCCAAACTCAAGAGTCGCTTTGTTTCGGCCCCCATCCTCATAGCTCCCGATCCCTCACGTCAGTTCGTGGTGGAGGTGGACGCTTCAGAGGTGGGGGTAGGTGCGGTACTTTCCCAACGTTCCTCTTCTGACGACAAGATGCACCCTTGCGCGTTCCTGTCCCATCGGTTATCACCTGCGGAACGCAACTACGACATTGGCAACAGAGAGTTGTTGGCAGTGAAGTTAGCACTGGAGGAGTGGCGCCATTGGTTAGAGGGTTCGGGGGTACCTTTTATAGTTTGGACCGATCACAAGAATTTGGAATATATCAGAACCGCCAAGCGACTCAACTCCAGGCAGGCGCGGTGGGCACTCTTTTTCGGACGTTTTGACTTCTCTCTCTCGTATCGCCCGGGTTCCAAGAATGTCAAACCCGATTCCCTTTCTCGCATTTTTGACCATTCCGAACGCCCATCCACTCCCGAGTGCATCCTACCCGGGACCCTAGTGGTCTCCACACTCACATGGGAGGTTGAATCGAGGGTCAAAACGGCCTTAGAAGGGGTAAAGCCTCCGCCCGGTTGCCCGCCTAATCGGTTGTTTGTGCCGGAGGGGTGTCGGTCCGATGTTATTCGGTGGGGGCATTGTTCCAACGTAGAGTGTCATCCAGGAGTCAGCCGCACTAGCTTTTTGGTTAAGCAACGCTTTCGGTGGCCACTGATGGCTCGTGACATTCACAGTTTTGTCTTGGCTTGCTCGGTTTGTGCCACTGGGAAGACTTCTAATCGACCTCCAGATGGGTTACTCCAACCGCTGTCGGTCCCTTCGAGACCCTGGTCCCACATCGCGCTAGATTTTGTTACCGCCCTCCCGCCCTCCCAGGGCAAGACGGTTGTTTTGACCGTGGTGGACCGGTTCTCGAAGGCGGCTCATTTTATTCCCTTGCCTAAATTACCATCTGCCAAGGAGACAGCGGTAACTGTCGTGGATCACGTCTTTCGCTTACATGGCCTGCCGATGGACGTAGTTTCTGACAAGGGGCCCCAATTTGTGTCCAAGTTTTGGCAAGAGTTTTGTAGGTTACTGGGAGCGAGTGTCAGTCTGTCTTCAGGGTTTCATCCCCAGAGCAACGGTCAAACGGAGAGGGCCAACCAAGATTTGGAGAGAGTGTTGCGATGTTTGGTTTCTAAGAATCCCTCTTCCTGGAGTCAACAACTCTCTATGGTTGAGTACGCTCACAATTCGTTGCCAGTGGCAGCCACGGGTCTCTCTCCGTTTGAGTGTAGTTTAGGTTACCAGCCACCTATCTTTCCCAGTACGGAGTTCGAGGTCACTGTGCCCTCCGCTCACGCTTTCATCCAGAGGTGCCGTCACGCATGGAGCAGAGCCCGTGAGACTCTTCTCCGGGTGGGGGCGCGCACCAAGGCTAAGGCCGATCGCCGCCGGTCGAAGCCTCCGGTATATGTCGTTGGCCAAGGAGTGTGGCTTTCTACTAAGAACATTCCACTCCGATCCGTTTAGAACAAGCTTGCCCCCAAATTTATCGGCCCGTTTAAAGTCACCAGGATCATTAGTCCGGTGGCGGTCCGGCTCAAGCTTCCTCCGGCGTATAGGAGAATTCATCCTACCTTTCATGTGTCTAAAATAAAACCTGTGTTTCAGGCACGCATTAACCCGCCGGTCCCGGTTCCCCCGCCGCCACGACTTGTTGATGGGGAACCCACCTTTTCTGTCAATCGTATTTTGGACTCTAGAAGGAGGGGACGCGGAATCCAGTACCTGGTGGACTGGGAGGGTTACGGTTCGGAGGAGAGAAGTTGGGTACCTGCTAGGGACATTCTGGATCACTCCCTTATCGATGATTTCAATCGACAGGTAAATTCGCCTGGGAACGCCAAGAGGCG
Organism: Salvelinus fontinalis; assembly: GCF_029448725.1. Lineage (NCBI taxonomy): Eukaryota > Metazoa > Chordata > Actinopteri > Salmoniformes > Salmonidae > Salvelinus > Salvelinus fontinalis. The sequence continues at coordinate 39,920,586 of NC_074695.1, forward strand.
TTCCTAGGGGGGGGGGGTATTGTCACAGTTCATGAATCCACTGCCTCCCTCTCTCTTTCTCTTTTTCTCTCTCTCTCTCTCTCTCTCTCTCGTGTTTGTGTGGGCGTGGTTCCCAATCTCGTCCTGATTGTCTGCGCCAGCTGGAATCACTTATCTTCTCTTTATATGTTCTGTAACCAGTGTTTCTTGTTGTCAGATCATTGTTACTTCCCTGAGGTTGTGTCGTGTGTCTGGGCTCTTTCTCTCGGCGCCCTTGTGTGGATTATCTTCTGGGCTCCTTCCTACCCATCCGGACACATTCCCCTGGATTTCTCAGCACGCTATCATCGGTATATGCGCCATAGTTCCTGGGTCGGATTCCGTCTGAGTACAGTCTGTCTGTCCTGTTGCTGCTGTAAACTGTATTTCATTAAACCATCGTTGCTTGCATCTTGCATCCGCCTCTGTGTTGTCACAGTGTCATTCAAAGCAAAAGCTGCTGAACCTTCATTCCCATTTGTTCCAAACAACGGAATAACTAGCATTTCCTAGCATGTTCCCGAAAGGTCTTGTCCCTCTCTATCACAGTCAATGTACTGTTTGTTAATATGATATGGTGTCTAAATAAGTGTGATGACCATTCAAGCATAGCTTGACTTACAGTGCAACTAAGTCACAAGACTTAACTGTGATTAAAGTGATTTAAAAAAAGTAAATGGCAGAAATTCATTTTTATCACATTTTCATGAACGCAGACGGTTTGCTCCTTTCCGTGTGACTATTGTCACCCTCATCTTTTGGTTCCATTGTGATCTAGACTTGGGTGAAGGCATATGTCTCTGCAATGGGATTTTCACAGCAGTGTGTACACATACTTTCATGCAAATGTCATGCCTGTCAATTCAGAGCTGTCCCTCTTCTCAATGGATAACCAGATTATAATTTAGATCAGGTCACCCATCTGTTTCCACACTCCCACACAGAGCACTGTGTATGGAGAAGTAGTGCCACCTCATAATTTGCCCAACATCCACCCCAAACAATATGAGAGAACAGCAGTCAAAAGGTTTCTTATGCCTGCCTCTCATGGTTATGCTTTTCATTTACGTACATTTGTTGTTGTTTCTTTCCAATATGAATGGATTTGTCGCTGAGATGACAACCTGAAAATAATACAAGCTCGCAATTTTTTTTTCGAAAGAAATCATGATAGCCTAAATCCATTTTGTCTTTCCAAATCAATTTAGTTTTCGAGATGGATGATGTGCAGCTGTATTCTATGCAGTGTTTGACTGAAAAGTAGCATATTTTCAAAACGTGTCAAAATCAACAAAGGACTATAGAAAGGACAATATAAAGATAAGGAATAGGGATTACATACAGATGGAGGATCTTAATTTGAGCCAGTTTGTTACAGCAGGAAAATAATCCTGCAGCAACAGGAAATGTGAATTATTATGTGGATTATAATTATTGTAAATGTTTCGTTAGAGCACATCAAGTCTGAAATTCTAAGTCGAAATTAGAAGCCTTTTTAAAACTAAAATACACTACAAGTTTGCATTTCAGAAGAGTGATAAAATTAAGATCCTACATCTGTAGGTATGCTGTCAAAGGACAAGACTTACAGTGATAGGAATTCTGTCTTTGCATTGACTACCACGGTGCAAAGGTGATGCTAGCATCTTGAGTTTGCCATTGGTAACACAGCCTATTGAAAACTGTGTAAGCTGTTTCCTTACTTGAGCAATGAACACGTCCAAGCAATGGAGGTGATGGAGGATCCGAGTTGTGTAAATCATGGATAAATCAGAACGTTGGATATACTTTACAAGTCCAGAGCCATACATTTCCAAGTAGAGCTTCTGACAATGTCAGTTCAATTCATTTGAGGAAATGTGGCCAGTGGTTGCACGTTCAGATTGATTCTTTTGATGAATGAGATATTCTTATTCTCCCTCTGTTTGCTTTTCTCCAAAATGATTTCCGATTAAAGGTATTTGAAATGTAATTCAATGCAATTTATCTCAAAATTGGGTCTGTCTTATAGAGACTGAAGAAATCAAAGTGAGGCAAACTGGCATGCCGCTGGGGTTTAAACCCTGAAGTAATACTAATCAGCAGTATGTTATCGTGGTTGAATCTTGTGAGTGTGCATCTGGCCCACAGGTCTTGTGATGTTCCAGTCCAAGTATGTCCGGTGTCTTTTAAATCAGCTGATGAGCAGGTGCTTTGTAAATATTTTTAAGGATGAGGGTTTCCCTCTGTGACAGAGGCATTCATCCTCCTACCTTGGGGCTTCTATCTCTCTCTCTCTCTCTCTCGTGCTCTCGTTCTCGCTTTCTCTCCCTCTCTCTCATTCTCTCGTTCTCGCTCTCTTTCTCTCCTTCTCTCTGTCTCGTTCTCTCTCTGTCTTTCTTTCTCTCGCTCTCTCTCTCTCATTAATTGACATTGCAACAGCCTTGGTAACTAATGAACAGAACATGCTGTATATTTCTTGGTCTCCTCACACATATTGTCAGACCTGGCTTCTCATACCATAATTGAATGTATTCTAATGACTGCTGGCCTTATATGAATAATGCAGTTTCACATTGCTGAATCAGAACAGATTAATTTCCATAATAAATGCCCTTAATGAAATACAAGCAATTAAAATAAAAGCCCTATCAAATAGTGCCTGACTGTCAGTCAACACAGTGGCATGTAACTGAAAATGTCCCCTTTCTTTGCTCTCGGGTTCGCTCTGTAATACGAATCCATTTAGAAACAGATCAGGTAGCCAGAGCCCACGGGACATAGATTATACTTAATCAACTAATTGACACAACAAAGACCTTTTCTAATGTGTGTGTTCAATAAAAAGCTTATGCAGAATGTAATAATGTCTGGGCATCTTGTGTTAATGCTGAATTATTCAATAGGAAGACTTGTATGTCCAACTATCCAGAATTTGGCATTTGAGTGTTGTTGATCTCTGGTATTGCTGAAAGAAAGAACTCTTATGGTGTCAAGGGTAAAGGCAACTAATATCCAGAACTATTGTACAATACAATACATATGTAATGATGTGTTGAAAGGTGTGTCCGCACATTGATTGACAGATCAAAACATGACTGCGGATGACTTTATTTGGATAGTAGTCTATATATGATCTCTAGATAATCAAAATATCAACCACCATAGTTATATCAACTTAAAGGGACATTACACTTCAAAATAAAACATTTGCCAGCCTTTTTCTATACCTCATGTAGTCTAATATCAAGATCAAATCTACATCCCATTCAATCGATTGTGTAGATCCAGCTATGTGCCTCAGCCCCAAATGAATTGAAAGGATATGTGCCATATAAGGTGCTTATCTGTTCCATTCATTTAGAATTGTGGCATACAGTTGGATCTACAAAACCCACTCGGACGTGGATTTATCTCGACAAGAGACCGCATTCGACATTTTGGAGTGCAATGTCCCTTTAAACTGGAGTGATGTGCAAAAAATACAACATGTTCAGACAGACTTGACTGTCCTAGTCTAGAATGACCATGTGATCATTCATTTAGCTTCCCAGAGAACTATTTGCAAACACAGTACCGGCTACAATTCTACTATGTCATTCTACACAACAAAGCAACATAGAAATTGAATATGAATAAAATTGAACGGATGATTGAATGGTGTGTGCAGTATTCACAATCTCTAAAAAGTAGAGATGACATTTAATTCACCAAAGTTTGTCAGTGATGAAGGGAAGAAACGAAGGGATGGAGATAGATAGAGAAAGGAGGGGATATTATACCTCCTTTATTTGACATTGACAAACTCACAGGCTGGAGGAGTAACCATCCTTAGTGCTCGTCCTACTGTATAGAATGGGGAGGGACTATAGCCTAATGTAGCTACAGGTAATCATTGTTGCCCTACAGATGAACTAATTGGCAATAATTGAGTTAAGGTGGAAAACAAATGATGTCATGAGTGCACGAAGTGGAAGGAGCCAACTGATTTATTTTCAAAACAATATACCATGCCAGACCAAATCAGCTTTATGAGTGGTTTAGGTGGGTGGGGATAACACCACAGTCTTAGTTCAGTTCACTAGAGTGGGATTCAAACCAGGCTGATGGTGTGTCAATGATGATACCAAAATGGCATCACAACAAGACTGTCATAACTAGTGACTTTTGGTAATTGGACATAAACTGTGTTTGAACTGAGGGCTGAGTTACAGTATCTCAATACACGAGGCAAGTGCACCGTGTAATCTGGACTGGACCCAACATTTTGATCCAAGTAGTACACGGTCATGAGATGTTATGATATATGTCATGTTACTCTTGTTAAAGCATTTTCTGTGGTTATACCATATTTTGTAATGTAGAATAACTGTAGAAAAGGCTCTAATTATTCTTATACTTTTTAGGGAAACTGTCACTTAAATTGCACTTTTTGGTTAAATTTCTCTAACTGTAGGCACCTGTGAGCCATAGAGATGTATAGAGATCGCAAGTATCAGTCCTTAATGGAGCTGCCCATGTTAAGAGAGGCTTTTGGACACCTGCAACCAATTCCCTTATTAAATACCTGAGTTCCCTTTGTCTTTTAGTTCAGTACCAAACAACCCATGCCGTTCTCCAGCATATATCCCTTTTATTTGTATTATCTGTGCATCCAATATCCAACCACACACTTATGGAAATGAAATGAGTAATTGAAAGGATAAAAGCTAAATCTCTCTCAACTGAAAGCCCAAGTCTCTCTCCCTATCCTTGTCCTCTAACAGGGACACCTGCACCTGTATCAGCTTCTACCTCACCCAGTACATTCAGAATAAGCAGCCTGCCTTAACAATTAACAGTGATCTCTAAGGTCACACTTTGCATTTTTCTTCTCTGCATTCTCAATCTGATAGACTACTAGTCACAATATGGCAGTAAACAGTCCCTGTAATTGTTGATGAAAACAGTTCATGACTAATACCATTTCCTGTACAAAAGCTGCATAAATGACTCATTGTGAGAAGACCATTATAAACGGGCTGAAGGGCATTTGGAGCTGTTGACATTCAACTGTTAGATATTGATTCACATTTAGATTTAGAAAAAGAGTAGCATGATGAAAGTAACAAAAGTTCTATTGGCTCTTGTCCTTTTTATGGCAAACAACTTCACAAAATAGACTAATTGCGCTCAGATGAAAGTGGCCATAATTAATCCCCCCCCCCCCCCCCCATAATGGCACAGATGCCTCCATTTCAAAGAGAGGTTGCAACTTCAGATGAAATTTACTTGATTAAGTGTAAGTGGAGCGAGTGCATGTGTGTGTGTGTGTGTGTGTGTGTGTGTGTGTGTGTGTGTGTGTGTGTGTGTGTGTGTGTGTGTGTGTGTGTGTGTGTGTGTGTGTGTGTGTGTGTGTGTGTGTGTGTGTCACTCAGTATTTCTCATTGTTAAATATCAGGGCCTTCAAATTAAATCAGATTGCCATTACTATTGGAATTACTCTTAGCTGAATTCAAATCGATTGAGAAGCCCACGCTATGATCTGCTATACAATTCAACTGTTGGACGAGATGGGTCCCATTATGTCTGGCGAAAACCAAGCACTGCATTCCACAATAAGAATCTCATACCAATGGTCAAGCATGGTGGTGGTAGTGTGATGGTTTGGGGATGCTTTGCTGCCTCAGGAGCTGGACGACTTGCTATAATAGAATGAACCATGAATTATGTTCTTTATCAGAGAATTCTACAGGAGAATGTCAGGCCATCCGTCTGTGAGCTGAAGCGCAGCTGGGTCATGCAGCAAGACAATGATCCAAAACACACAATCAAGTCTACATGAAAATAGTTAAATAGCAACACATTTGAAGTTTTGGAACGGCCTAGTCAATGTCCAGACCTAATCCCAATTGAGATGTTGTGGCAAGACTTGAAACGAGCAGTTCATGCTTGAAAACCCACAAATATCGCTGAGTTAAAGCATTTCTACATGGAAGAGTGGGCCAAAATTCCTCCACAGCGATGTAAGAGACTTATCAACAACTACAGGAAGCGTTTGGTTGGAGTCCTTGCAGCTTAAGGTGGCACAATCAGTTGAGTGTAAGGGGGCAATTACTTTTTCACACAGGGTAATTGGGTGTTATATAACTGTGTTAATTCATTAAATATAATAAGAATACATTTTTTGTGTTATTTGTAAACTCAGTTTCCCTTTATCTAATATTATGTTTTGGTTGAAGATCTGATCACATTCAGTAACAAAAATATGCACAATAGAGAAAATCAGAAAGAGGGCAAATACTTTTTCACGGTACTGTACACTAAGTAATTCAATGACAATTTAAGGATTGTGGATTGTGATTTTCCCTGTCAAGTATTTTTAATAGCAGGCCTTGTGTTCCCAGGTGACAGCACATCTGGATGACATTAAAATAGAAGCTTGCATCATGGGAAAGTGTCCCATTTATAGTCTATGGCATCACATGGTGTCACATAGATAAGACATGACAAGGTTACAATATTTTCCATCTTTGTGTATCTGAGAATCTCTTATGCGCCACTTCTCTTCAAATGAGAACAGACCATGAAATGAATTACAGCTGTGGAGTTTGGAGTTTAGAGTACATTTTGTCATCAGCTAGGAAGAACTTGACATTGGCAAATGTGCCAAAGGAAACAGAAACCATTTTAAACATGTATTTTAGTCAAATACTGTGTTATTAAACCAGGCAGCTAAAGTGGTGCTGCCTCACTGGATATCAAATGAAACACTGAGAACATGTTCTTGCCTTCAGTTCTTGCTCATTCTTAATTGTGTCTTACATGCATGATAACATCACATTCATTTACCTGTTCATGTTTTGGCATTTAAGAAGGAACAGAACACACACATAGATAGAAACATTGTGTGATTCAGTTGTGGTTTGCAACAGTGTTTTATATAGCTCGTACCATTCTACCAGTTCAACACTTGGCCTCTATTCTTGTGTTTTCTTTATGGGGCAAAGCATGGTGGGAAAAGGAGCAGCCAATGTACTGATTACTTGTTGTGGTAAGCGTTTCTATTGTTCCCTGGAACCCAATTATAGAACAAAGGCATGTCTATTGAAAGCGTTTGAGCTCAGAAAATAGTACAATGCAAAGAAGCACAATGTTAATGTGTGCTGCACTTTCAATTGTATACAGCCTGCATATACACACACACCTTACATTTATATAATATGCAAGTGCATATTGTGTATGTTTGCACTTTTGAAATACCTTTGGGGAAATTCATTTTCTGTGTCACTGTGAGCGGAAATGCATAGCTTTAGATACATAAATCATGCGTTTTAGTCCCAAATATAGCCAACATTTGCTGTTAAATTTATAGGCTGTTTAACTTCTTATGGCTGACCGGGATCGATATGACAACAGCCAGTGAAAGTGCAGGGCGCCAAATTAAAACAACAGAAATCTCATTATTAAAATTCCTCAAACATACATGTGTCTTATATCATTTTAAAGGTAATCTTGTTGTTAATCCCACCAAAGTGTCCGATTTCAAATATGCTTTTCAGTGAAAGCACTACAAACGATTATGTTAGGTCACCACCAAACCACAATAAGCACAGCCATTTGTCCAGCAAAATATAGCAGTCACAAAAAGCAGAAATAGAGATAAAATGAATCACTAACCTTTGATTATCTTCATCAGATGACACTCATATGACTTCATATTACACAATATATGCATGTTTTGTTTGATAAAGTTCATGTTGATATCAAAAAATCTGAGTTTACATTGGCGCGTTACATTCACTAGTTCCAAAAACATCAAGTGATTTTGCATAGCCACATCGTTTCAACAGAAATACTCATCATAAATGTAGATGATAATACAAGTTATACACATATAATTATAGATAGACCTCTCCTTAATGCAACCGCTGTGTCAGATTTCAAAAAACTTTACGGAAAAAGCCACCCATGCAATTATCTGAGACGGCGCTCAGAAAAATAATAAAATTAGCCGCCATTTTGGAGTCAACAGAAACCAGAAAATACATGATAAATGTTTCCTTACCTTTGATGAACTTCATCAGAATGCAGTCCTAGGAATCCCAGGTCCACAATAAATGCTTGATTTGTTCGATGTCCGTTATTTATGTCCAATTAGCTACTTTGGTTAGCGCGTTTGGTAAACAATTCCAAAGTCACAAAGCGCGTCCACTATAACGTGAAGAAATGTCCAAAAGTTCCGTAACAGTCAGTAGAAACATGTCGAACGATGTATTGAATCAATCTTTAGAATGTTGTTAACATACATATTGAATAACGTTCCAACCACAGAATTAGATTGACTTCAGATGAGCGGTGGAACGGAGGTCCTCCTCATGTGAACGCGCATGGTGAAAGCATGGTCAGCTCGTGGCAGTGGTGACTAATTCCTGTCTCCTTCGGCCCCCTTCACATTAGAGTCATCAGACAAAGTTCTATTGACTGTTGACATCTAGTGGAAGCCGTAGGAAGTGAAAACTCATCAATATCTCGCTGTAATTTCAATGAGAGCTTGGTTGAAAATCTGCCACCTCAGAAAAAATCCAAACAGGAAGTGGAACTTCTCAGGTTTCTGCCTGCCATATGAGTTCTGTTACACTCACAGACATAATTCAAACCGTTTTAGAAAATTCAGAGTGTTTTCTATCCAATACCAATAATAATATGCATATATTAGCAACTGGGATTGAGGAGCAGGCAGTTTACTATGGGCACCTCTGTGCACCTTTCATCCAAGCTACTCAATACTGCCCCTGCAGCCATAAGAAGTTAACGATGTTAACAGATTATTTTGGTTTGTTTAGTTGACTGTTCCAATAGAAATTGTCCTTCTCTGATATACACTGTCAATAAAGGGATAGTTTAGCAAAATTATATCTTTAGATATTTGCTTCCTTACCATGAAAGCAGTCTATGGACAAGGAGTGACTGCAATCTACAATTAGATTTTGTTAATAAACTAGCCACTATCAACAAACACTAATATTAGCATTTTGGGACCAAAACCCCATTCAAGTCAATCTCCCCCATTTAGCATGCTTAAAATGTCATTCCCAAATCATCCCAAAATAATTTAAAACCAAGTCATGACCAACACAATCCATTTAATAAATGATCCTAGTTCAACACTCCTACTCTGATACTCTTTGTGAATACATGCCCTGGCGTAGCTTTTGGTGTCATTCCACTAAATTAAAGAAACACTTGATCATTCGTACTGGATGTGGTTCATTTCCAGTCGAATTGGACCAATTTCAAAGTTTTCTCTCTGAAAAATGTAGTTAATTTAATCTGATTGTCATAAGGTTCCATGACTTTGTCCACACAGGGCATCTGAACACAAAATAAATGTTGATGATTTTCATTACATTTTAGGTGTTTTATTTAACTTTGGTGCACCTGTGGTGTTCCCGGTCAAAAGTGACCGGTCATTAGAAATGAATGGGTGAGACTACAATTAGTGTATACAATTGAGTTCAGGCACATGCCCATCCATCAGCTGGACACACTTCCTCTCCCAGACCCCCACATGTATGTGTGTTTAAGCACACACACACACACACACACACACACACACACACACCTCACTCCTCTTCTTGGCTTCCATGGCAACCACCACGGGAACCTTTCCCCAATATAATCTTTCCCCAACGGGAACCATACCTGTTGGCATTCTCACAAACAATTGCAGCATTGTTTCAATAATATCTAGAACCTTTCTCGCAACTCTGGTATATAAAGCTTTTTTGAGGCCTTGATCACAATTCATTCTGTGGCAGCACAATGACCAAACAATATACTGTATGTTAGGCTCTTGAACATATCTTTGATCATGACACTGGTGAGGAGGAGAGAGTCCTTATTACACTTTGACACAAAGTAGTCTGTGATAAATAGCACAATATGTTTCATCTGAGTATTTGTTATAGTCAAAATAAACTATATATTATGCTTTTTTTACAACAAAAAAAAGTTGTATGAGCTCAGGTCAATGAGACCTACAGGCCATAAATAGCAAATAGAAGTTCAAAACTTGTGATGTTCACGATAACTTAAGTTGATAAAAAGACCTAACACCACATTAGGTGAAATGTATTGCTATGGATATGTAATCAGCTATAATGGGGGTGGACATTTTGGACCGGGAACACAGAATTAACATGAAATGAACACAACAGGGGGGTTAAGCAATCCCTATCTATTCAACATGAATACAGATATACAGCGCATTCAGAAATTATTCAGACCCCTTCCCTTTCTCCATATTTTGTTACATTACATCCTCATTCTAAAATTGATTAAATAAAAATAAAAATCATTATCAATCTACACACAATACCCCATTACGACAAAGTGAAAACAGGTTTTTAGAAATGTTTGCAAATTGAAATATAAACATCCAAATTGAGCTCAGGTGCATCCTGTTTCCATTGATCATCCTTGAGATGTTTCTCCAACTTGATTGGAGTCCACCTGTGGTAAATTCAATTGATTGGAAATTATTTGGAAAGGCACACACCTGTCTATACAGTGGTTCCTCCTTCAAAAGGTGCGTCATACTGCAGCATATCTTGCGGGCTGCCGCAGAATTCTATGGCACGTTATTTAATTGTCAGCCATTGTTACCATTAATGCTAGTTAGTGCTAGTTTGACCACCAGAGGGCATCTTTGAGAAGCATTTGATAGCTTTCAATAGTGGCTGTACTAGATAATTTAAAACCTTGTTTTGTAATAACATAGGATATGGGATTGATTTTAAGAAATTTTGTGTAGCCTTCCGTAAGCGTTCCACAATAAGTTCGGTGAATTTTGGCCCATTTCTCCTGACAGAGCTGGTGTAACTGAATCAGGTTTGTAGGCCTCCTTGCTCACACACGCTTTTTCAGATCTGGCCACAAATGTTCTATAGGATTGAGGTCAGCGCTTTGTGATGGCCACTCCAATACGTTGCCTTTGTCCTTAAGCCATTTTGCCACAACTTTTGACGTATGCTTGGGGTCATTGTCGATTCGGAAGACCCATTTGTGACCAAGCTTTAACTTCCTGACTGATGTCTTGATGTTGCTTCAATATATCCACATTTTTCCTGCCTCATGATGCCATCTATTTTGTGACGTGCACCAGTCCCTCCTGCAGCAAAGTACCCCCACAACATGATAATTCCACCCCCGTGCTTCACGGTTGGGATAGTGTTCTTTGGCTTGCAAGATCCCCCTTTTTCCTCCAAACATAACGGTGGTCATTATGGCCAAACAGTTCTATTTTTGTTTCATCAGACCATAGGACATTTCTCCAAAAAGTACGATCTTTGTCCCCATGTGCAGTTGCAAACCGTAGTCTGGCTTTTTAATGGTGGTTTTGGAGCAGTGGCTTCTTCCTTGCTGAGGAGCCTTTCAGGTTATGTCGATATAGGACTCATTTTACTTTGGAAATAGATACTTTTGTACCTGTTTCCTCAAGCATCTTCACAAGGTCCTTTGCTGTTGTTCTGGGATTGATTTGCACTTTTCACACCAAAGTACGTTCATCTCTAGGAGACAGAAAGCATCTCCTTCCTGAGCGGTATGACTGCTGCGTGGTTGCATGGTGTTTATACTTGCGTACTATTGTTTGTACAGATGAACGTGGTACCTTCAGGCTTGTGGAAATTGCTCCCAAGGATGAACCAGACTTGTGGAGGTCTACAATGTTTTTTCTGAGGTCTTGGCTGATTTCTATAGATTTTTTCTCATGATGTCATGATGATTTGGCCATGTTTCAAGTGTGCGCAGACAGGTGGAATGTGTGTGTATATATGGAGGGTTGGAATGAGAGAGCGGCCGTGTTGCAATTGTGATGTGGCTCATGACCCGTAGTTCTTGGAGTGCCCTGTAAGTGTGGAGGTGGCTGAAGTTAGGGCAGTCCTTTGGGTCTCTTATGTGGAGGCAATCAAAATAATTAAGAGAGGTGACACTACTGTTGAAGAGATGGTTGTGAATGCACCACCGCCTGTAGTGAATATTTCTCAACCAAGAGAACCAGATATGCTGTATGTAAAGAAAGTGGATTTTGTGATGTTCATTGCAAATGTGCTTAACTGCAAGAAAGGAAGTCAAAGAAATTGGACGCTGTGGCAGAAAAGTATCTGGGCCTTCAGGAATTCACAGCAGAAGATTTGCACGGTTTATTGGCGGCAGAGGCTCCTGACCCTGTGTAGGGATCAGACATGGATTATAGACTATTTTGTTGTTTTGGGGAATATCTACTTCTTTTTTTTCACTGGAAAGCTTTTTCACACCATCCAGTAGGTGACGGCATGCATCATAATAGGATGTAGTCCACTGTAAAACCCCACAAAAGAAGACTTCTGGCGCTGGAGGAAAACGATTGCTGTCGCCACTACCGGCGTCAAGACCTTGTCACACCCAGCCGCTGATTACCTTGCAGCCAGAGTTGGACCAAACATGTGAATATGGTCGAATACGTTTGTTCAGAATGGCTCCCTGCTCATGTATGTTTTCCTCTCCCCCTTTGTCGCCTGCATGGGACCGGACCACGGACTGGGTGCCACAGACACTTAATGACAATGGACGCTGAGGAACAACTGGAAACGGACTACTAATGGCAAATGCTGGACGAGCAACCAACGGGTGGCGGCGGGCATTTTAACGTCCCTCCAACAGCATGAACATTATTCTCTGGGACCAAGTTTGCGTGTAAATGGTGTTCTTTGAAAACGAGAAACCCAATCATTTCTGAATAAAGATTTCTAAACCTTTACAACCTTGTCTGTGTGGTGGCCTGGGATCTAGAAACCTGTTTTTGACATACAGTAGTATGTACTATCCCCCAAAAATAGCCTCATCTGTCTCCAACTAGCTTTTTTTAAGTACTTTATTATTTAGTTTCGACTTGCTTTTATGTATGCTGTTGCCTCGTAAAATGAGAAGGAAGTGAAGTGGGAGAAAAATAAACAGCCCTCTCCCTAGACTTCGGTATAAATCATTTATTGTGCCTATACTGCTTATTCTTTAGCGGTGTAATAAGTAGGCTCCTTGTCAGGGAGCTCTTGTGTCGATCTGTTGCTTTAAATGACGTTGAATGGGTTTCTGAACAACCGCCAGGTGTTACTATAGTAAACTACTATAGAGAATAGATTGTTTAGTGGTGACTATTTATATACTGATTCTCATCTGTCACAAGACTGTAGATGGCATACCAGTGTGATGGACGTTGCTGTTTTTTAAATTAAATATTAAAAAGTTTAACGTTTTCAGACATTTTCCTCTTGAGTTCAACCACTGGCATTTCTAACTCTATTTTGGAGCGCTTGTCTCTGTCACAATTACAACAGCAGCCCTTGGACTGTGGAGGTTATAGTCAACTTCTCTTTACGTAATAGATATTGGTTGTACAGCCAGACTGAAATGGAGGGACTAGCTGAACCTTTCTGTTTTCTGAAGCAACACGACACTGCTATGGTGTCCCCAATGAATGGTGTTCTCTTTTTCTCTAGATGTAATCTACAATGCCACCTTTTCTTTATTGGATTCATCTCACATGGCAGTATTTAGATATTGAGGTCCTATGAAGCTTTCAGGGCAGGGTGAACACAGAATCTACAGAGGGAACTATTGTAAACTCACGTCCTCACTGTCAACTGCTTTATTTTCAGCAAACTTAACGTGTAAATATTTGTATGAACATTCAACAACAGACATAAACTAAACAAGTTCCACAGACATGTGATTAACAGAAATGGAATAATGTGTCCCTGAACAAAGGGGGGGGGGGGGGGGGGGGGTCAAAATCTGGTGTGGCCACCAGCTGCATTAAGTACTGCAGTGCATCTCCTAATGGACTGCACCAGATTTGCCAGTTCTTGCTGTGAGATGTTACCTGACTCTTCCACCAAGGCACCTGCAAGTTCCCAGACATTTCTGGGGGGAATGGCCCTAGCCCTCACCCTCCAATCCAACAGGTCCCAGACGTGCTCAATGGTTTTGAGATCCGGGCTCTTCGCTGGCCATGGCCACTGACATTCCTGTCTTGCAGGAAATCACGCACAGAACGAGCAGTATGGCTGGTGGCATTGTCATGCTGGAGGGTCATGTCAGGATGAGCCTGCAGGAAGGGCATCACCTGAGAGAGGAGGATGTTTTCCCTTAACGCACAGCGTTGAGATTGCCTGCAATGACAACAAGCTCAGTCCAATGATGCTGTGACACACCGCCCCAGACCATGACGGACCCTCCACCTCCAAATCAATCCCGCTCTAGAGTGCAGGCCTCGGTGTAACGCTCATTCCTTCGACGATAACTGCGAATCCGACCATCACCCCCGGTGAGACAAAACCGCGACTCGTCAGTGGAGAGCACTTTTCGCCAGTCCTGTCTGGTCCAGCGACGGTGGGTTTGTGCCCATAGGCGACGTTGTTGCCGGTGATGTCTGGTGAGGACCTGCCTTACAACAGGCCTACAAGCTCTCAGTCCAGCCTCTCTCAGCCTATTGTGGACATTCTGAGCACTGACAGAGGGATTGTGCGTTCCTGGTGTAACTCGGGCAATTGTTGCCATCCTGTACCTGTCCCGCAGGTATGTTCGGATGTACCGATCCTGTGCAGGTGTTGTTACACGTGGTCTGCCACTGTGAGGATGATCAGCTGTCCCTGTAGCGCTGTCTTAGTCTCACAGTACGAACATTGCAATTTATTGCCCTGGCTACATCTGCAGTCCTCATGCCTCCTTGCAGCATGCCTAAGGCATGCTCACGCAGATGAGCAGGGACCCTGGGCATCTTTCTTTTGGTGTTTTTCAGAGTCAGTAGAAAGGCTTCTTTAGTGTCCTAAGTTTTCATAACTGTGACCTTAATTGCCTACCGTCTGTAAGCTGTTAGTGTCTTAACGACCGTTCCACTGGTGCATGTTCATTAATTGTTTATAGTTCATTGAACAAGCATGGGAAACTGTGTTTAAACCCTTTACAGTGAAGATCTGTGAAGTTATTTGGCCTTTTACGAATTATCTTTGAAAGACAGGGTCCTGAAAAAGGTACGTTTCTTTTTTTGCTGAGTTTATGTACCAACTTCATGCAGTGACACAACCGACTGAAACATACACACAATAGGCCGCTCCTTTTTCCTCTCCATGTCTACTAAAAGCTAGCCCAATAGAGAATCTCTCCCTCCCTCCCCTCTTTCTCGCTATCACCCTATCATCAAAGAATATTCCCACTGGTGGTGGTGTGGGTGGAGATAAGATTGTCTTCAAGCCCCTTCTGTCTTACATGCACCCTATATCTGTATGCATGGGGGAGGCGGAGGAGGCCTGCTCAACTTTTATTTTGATTTAAAGGGGTGGTGGAGAGCATCATCACGGAATCTCTTCATCTTCTTGGGTTTATTACACCACATTTGTTTTCATTTTACTTCCAAGGCTTGGGCTGAATACATTCGAGATTTCCCAAGGGATCTTGGGATCCTCGCCTATATAGAAGATTATGTGAAGGATTTCTAAAAAGCATTGTTATCATCACCGTTATTATCAGTATTACTTTTGAATATTTATTATCATTAGTAGTAGTGGTTGAAGTTATTGTAGTTGTAGTAATATTGTAGTACAAAAAACTGTAAGCCTACAGTAACTAATCTGTTACATTACCAGCTAAAATGTTGTGATCAAATTACAGATGCTTTTGAAAAACTGGTTGATTACTTCTAGGATTACTTTTAAATTCAGAAAGAAAAAAATGGACACCTTTCAGTTCTCTCAATGACATTCAAACCAGCATTGACAAAAGTTTAAGTTTGTTCTGCCTGAGTGAGTTTGACAACAAGTCAGAGACCACTATGATGACACACCAAATGCATTTGATGTATCACGGGAAAAGAGCAGGAATAGGCTTTTGTAGGCTACAGTCCAATGGTGCGACTGCTGTCAGCATCCAAAGATTATCCAACATGAATAAATGCTTAGAGCTAAGGACGACAGCAGTGGTGTAGCCTACATGTGATACAAATAACTTACTATTGATATCTACATAGCGCATTGATGTGAATCGCACTGCTGCTATTTCATTTAGCTATTAGGGCCTTCACTGGCGTACTACCAGTGCCAGATTTAGGTATAGGCAACATGGGCAGCCGCCCAGGGCGGCATCTTGCCGAGGGTGGCACAGTCTATCAAATTGTGCACCTCTAACTTTGTACAGTACTAATGCAATTAGTCAAATCAGTCACACTACGAAATGCTACCAAATTAACCACAATTCATTCATAATACTGTGAATATGTAGTTTCACGGACATATTGTTGCATTTTTTTCTGTTTGTGCGAAATCATTAAGAATAATTTAAAACCAGTCTGCACATTACCAAGGTGAATTGGTTTAGTCTTGACTCTTGGTTGACCGTGTTGGGGGGGATGGGTAATGTATTGATGCTTGAGTGCCAAATCAACACAAATTTGTTTCTATTTGTCTAAGTTACTTTATTTTTTATTTTCGTATATATTGTTATATTTGTATAGTTTAAATGTTATGATTTTTTAAAATGTTGTTCCAAATGTCTGAATAGATATTACAGTTAGTGCAGAATGGTTCTTTATATTTTTGGGGTCGAAGGGGGGCGCTGAAGTAGGGGTTCACCCAGGGAACCATACAAGCTAGAACCCCCACTTTGTACCACACACCACCACAGCCCGCAGTCCCCACCAGATAGCATACAAACACAGACCTTGGGGTACACCACTGTGCGCCTTACAAATGGATTGTGGTTGTTGTGGATGCCTGTTCACAAATGTATATGTGCATTTGAACCCAATAATGGTTCAATTTAACAAGTTTAAGCCGCCATTGTTTTTGTCGACAGCCAATGAAAATTGTGCTCTTGCAACAGCTACATACTGCTGATCCCAGCCTGTGGAATAAGAGTTTGAGGCAGTACCTCCCTTCTAAACTGCTCCGTGGTATTGTGCTCAATACTGTCAAAAACTTGTTGAATTTAAGAAGACACAAGTGGAGCTTTTATTGTACATCTAACTCGTGCTGATTAAGTCCATAGATCTAATGGACACATGCTCCTCAAACCTTTTCCTCGTGCAAATAGCACTTTTTGGTAGTGCTCAAAGCATGCCATTCCATAAGAGCAGCTTTTGTTTTTCAATTCAAAGCAATGAGCCCAATCAGTTCTCCATGACAACAAAATCATAAACAACAGAGTAGGCTAATAAATCCTTAGTTTTTGGATTATGCTCAGGTCAAACAATTTGACTAATCTATATTTCCATATTTCCAAGTATTCTTGAAGATCAAGAGGTATTAAATTAATTGGAACGATTGGAAATCTGACATACATATTGTTATCTGTAGTTAAAAGCAATGGGTTAGAAGAACCCTACATAACCAACCCATAAACTAAAATGCAACATCTATTTATGGCCAGCTATGTAAACTCTAACATTGATTTATCCAGCAATAGATGTTGTTCAATTGGTAATATTCATTTTTTGTCTTCTTCTAATACCTATTAAGGGGAAAGTAATCAGATTACGTTACTGAGTTTGGGGTAATCCAAAAGTTACTGATTAACATTTGACAGGTAATTAGTAACTGTAACGGACTACATTTAGAAAATAACATACCCAACCCTGGTAGTGATCATCGTCGTTCTAGTAGTAGAAGAAAACCGGCAGTCATAGAACTACTAGTAGTAGTTGTCAGAGTATTACACTATAACTATACACAATACATAGTTGCAGTGGCAGAAGGGGCTAGAACAGTATAACTAGTCATTGCATTAAAGACACCTGCTCTTTCCATGACAGACTGACCAGGTGAATGCTATGATCCCCTATTGATTTCACTTGTTCAATCCACTTCAATCAGTGTAGATGAAGGGGAGGAGACAGGTTAAAGAAGGATTGCTAAGCTTTGAGGCAATTGAGACATGGATTGTGTATGTGTGTCATTCAGAGCGTGAATGGGCAAGACAAAACATTTAAGTGCCTTTAAACCAGGCATGGTAATAGTTGTCAGGTGCACCGGTTTGTGTCCAGAACTGCAACGCTGCTGGGTTTTTCACGCTCAACAGTCAGTTTCCTGTGTGTATCAAGCATGGTCCACCACCCAAAGGACATCCAGCCAACTTGACACAACTGTGGGAAGCATTGGAGTCAACATGGGCCAGCATCCCTGTGGAACGCTTTCGACACTTTGTAGAGTCCATGTCCCGACGAACTAAGGTTGTTCTGAGGGCAAAACGGGAGGGGGGAGGGGGGGTCCTAATGTTTGGTATACTATTTATACAGTGTGGCAGCCCAGGGGAGTCAGAGGTGAAACTCACAATAAAATAAGACAACAAGAGACTGTTTTGCAGTGCTCAAACCAAAGTTGTTATTTAACAAAGGTTGGGGAGAACGGGGTGGGGAGAAATAGAATTGAAAGGCCTCTCAGGTAACTCATTCTATTATTGCATACAGGCCCTGCCACTTGGCCAGGAATTTGCAGTCAGAGGTGGAGATGAGTACTAAGACCAGTTCTCCAAGAGATGGGCCCTCCTGTTGCAGACCCGGGCTTGGGCCTGCTGAGCCTGGAGCATGTTTTCCCACATCAGAGGCAAGACTCTCGTCATACTGTGGCACATCTCTTTCACGCATTCAATAACTGACTGGTTAAGGGAGAGTTGTTGCTCCCAGGCATACTTTGCCAGATCCAGCATTCCCCGGGGCCATCTGCTGTACAGGAGTTTGAAGGGTGAGAATCCTGTGGATGCCTGTGGCACCTCTCTCATGGAGGACAGAACAAAGGATATTAGCTTAGTCCCAATTTATTCCTCCTGCGTCAATGGCTCTCCTTAACATTTGATTCAGGGTTTTGTTAAATAATTCCACAAGCCCATCGGTTTGGGGATGGTACACAGAAGTACGTATTTGGCTCACCTTTAACATCCTGCACATTTCTTTCATTATCCGACATGAATCCCGATACTTGATTGGTCAGGACTTCTTCTGCAATCCCAACCCGACTGAAGAGAAGGAACAGGCGCTGGTGGCACATTGTGAGATGGCCTCAGAGTAGCAGGTGCCAAAGTCCATGATTACCAAGATGTACCTATGTCTTCGATTGGACTTGGGCAGAGGTCCCTCTATGGCTACCCTCTGAAAAGGGGTATTGATTATTGGTAAAGGGATCAACGGATTTTGATAGGTTACCTTTGGGGCTGTTTTCTGGAATTCCTCTCACTGCCGGCAGTAATCCTGGACAGCCCTCTTCATTTCGGGCCAGGAGAACCGAGCCAGGATTCAATCATAGGTTTTCCCCACTCCTAGGTGTGCTCCAAGCAAATGTGAGTGTGGAGATGTAACATTTGGGCACTAGGAGTTGTTCCACCATTTCGTCTCCCACTTTCACAACCCGATAAAATTGATTATTTTTACCGCAAAATGTGGAAAGGAACGATCACTCACCCCCTCTATTGGTTTTCCACCGACAGCTCCCACACTCGTCCTCGCCTGTTCCTCGCCTGTTCCAGTGAGTTGGGCAGTGACAAACTGTCCCGGGGAGGTTCCCTTTCCCTCCTCCGCAAAGGGAAACTCTGAAAACATTTTTCCAGGGGTGTTCTCCTCCCTGGCGTTCTCTTCATCTCTGTCGGTGCCAGGGGGAGCCGTGGGGGGATCAGCTGGGGCCTCCATGGAGTCTGAGGAGGGGAAGCGACGGCACAGGCTGGTATGACATTTCTACGTCGGGGAACCGTTCTCCTTTGCCCAAAGCTGTTCTCCTGGGGGCTGTGGCCCCTCTGCTCCAGAATCTCTGGAAAATATGGTATGTTCATTGTGTAAATTTTGTATCTATATATGTGGTGCGTATATCCTGTTTATTGTCTTTATATTCTGTTTATTGTGGCAGCACCATTTCACAGAGTCAAATTCCTGTACATGCGAATAAAGGTGATTCTGATTCTTAGTGTTTGTACGACAATTGAAATGCACTATTCAAGTTTTTTTTCACTGACAAAGGGCCTTACTAGCCATATAACAGGAACAGAGTAATAACAAACAAACACGGTATAAGGCTGCTTTTATCCCTCAATAAGCTCAATTTCTCACCTCACAGCAATGGGAACCATGTTTCCTCCACAGCCAATCACAGCCAATCAGAGCCAATCCCTTACACCTCCTGCATGCCCTGTATCCCTGAATTCCCAATTCCTGGAGATTGATATGACAAGCCCTTTACCCTTCAAGTGCCTAACAGTTGTTTGAAGATGCCTCAGGGCCTCAGGGCAATCTAGGCTCCAAATCTGATTCCCTCTCTGCAAGATGACTGGAATGAGAAGAACATTAGAGTGCAGATAATATGGCAATTTGATTTAGCATGGGGGTCAAATCCAGGGCATGTACAGTGCTATAATGTACATAACAGAATATTGTAGTGTGTGTGTGTGTGTGTGTGTGTGTGTGTGTGTGTGTGTGTGTGTGTGTGTGTGTGTGTGTGTGTGTGTGTGTGTGTGTGTGTGTGTGTGTGTGTGTGTGTGTGTGTGTGTGTGTGTGTGTGTGTGAGAGAGAGTGTGTGTGTGTGTGTGTGTGTGTGTGTGTGGTCAGGGGGGGTCAAATTAGACTTGTTTTGGGTCTGTCGAAAGACAATGGATCCACAAAGCATTCAACAACAATGGTTGGTTATTACAAGAAGAATATTACATGCAGTGAGTGGAGTATTGGTCTAAGTTGAGTTTACTGAATAGTACCATACTCGTCTTCAACCATATACAGTAGTTGCATTGATATCATTCACATAAATTGCCATTTCAATCCATACTTTCAATCCATACATTTCAATCCATACTTATTAATTGCTTCACCTTTCCCTTTTCATTTTTTACAATTCACTACTGGGTCTTTCTATAAACTAGGGTGTCAGAGAGGATTTCCCATGCTGGACAACTTGTTACAGCTGTTTATAAGTCATATATAATAATCAGCAATTTTTTTTATGTCACTACATTATACTGTAAGTGGGGATCATAGCTATATTCAATAAAATTCACTAGTTGATTTAAACCATATGTTTAACTTTATCATGTTTGGTGTCTTGACGGATTTGTCCAAAATCAAGTGACATAAAACATTACTTTTCTATCCTGGCATTTATGGCAGTGTAAGTTGGCGGTATATCATATATTAAGTATTAATCAGTTAAATTAGACATTGAAATTGAACCCTGAAGAATCCTGGATCTAGCTGTTGGACAATGTTTTGTGTAGATTTGTGCGCCAGAAATGCAGTGTAACTATGTAACATTTCTTGTCTCCTTATGTTAGGTGGTAAAAACTGTTTTCATGGCGCACAAATCCAAAATCATGTATGCAATTGTTGCAAAATCGAATGCTTCCCACCAAAGAGTCACCGTACCTTGATACTTAAAACCTAAATTGATACTGTCATTATACTGTCATACTGTCATCATGATCCAAGAAGACATTTTTAAACTGGTGAAGACAGTTGTGCCTGAATCCAAGTTGGATCTAATATCCCTTGCAAATTTATGTTGATAATGTGTTGTAGAGCAGGGACACCGAGTCTACTGCTCACAATTGTATAGACTCGCAATGTTATTCTTGCTAATTATTGTCACGCCCTGACCGTAGAGATCCTTTTTATGTCTCTATTTTGGTTGGTCAGGGCGTGAGTTTGGGTGGTCATTCTATGTCTGGTGTTCTATGTTGTCCTTGTTTTGTATTTCTATGTGTTTGGCCTGGTACGGTTCTCAATCAGAGGCAGCTGTCTATCGTTGTTTCTGATTGATAATCATACTTAGGTAGCCTGTTCCCACCTGTGTTTGTGGGTGGTTGTTTTCTGTTTTGTGTGTTCACCTTACAGGACTGTTCGTTTATCGTTTTTGTTGTTTTGTCAAGTGTTTCATATTTTAATTAAAATAATGAACACTTACGATGCTGCACCTTGGTCCTCCTCTCCTTCTCCAGACGATGATCGTGACAATTATTCTGGATATAATGACAACAAATTACATAGCCTACTGGGCTTATTCATGATAAGAACTGATAATGAAATAACATGACAAATACGTTTTACTTTCCATGTTACACCTGAAATTTCAAACAATAGAAAGGGCTTAAGTAGCCTACTTGAATTTGGAACTCAGAAATTCAAGTACTGGAACAGGCATACCTTGAAAATCTGACATTTCCTCAATTTGTAGCCAATTGATAAGCTCTCCTGCTCCCTTGTAATTAACTGGGATTTCTTTTTTTATCCGTTTTTGAGAAATGTGGCTATTTTTGTTTGTTTCCCGCAGCTTCAATAGAAGGGTGTTGCGCTACTCTGTTGTGGTAAAACCATGTGTGATTATTATGGTGAGATTAATGATACTGTTATTCATGGCTTTATGACTGTTTCAGCCACATAGGCTACAGAAAAATCGCCATGCATCCAATCTATTTAGTCAGACAATGTCCACATTATTATCACATATTTTAGAATGTAATAATCATTTGAATTTCAATGCATTGGCAAGGCCTAAAAATGCATTCTTCTTAAAGTGGTAATGGCCTTCCTTTCTGAAACTTTTGCCATGCTTTTTTTTGGTGGGGGGGGTTCTATATTAGGCCTTATATGTACAATTGAGGTCCTCAAAAATTACATTTAAGTGCTTGCATTTGATTTGCCAATGTCTGTATGAACCCTGCTTAAGGATGAATAGTCCTAGTCCTATGTTGTTGTATAGGAGGAGTTATGTGTCAATTTGCATATATTCACTTTTTTTTTCCTGTAAGTACACATGTGGAACTGCATGAAAATCCTTTTTATTTTTGTTTAAAACCAGTCTGAAATTTTGAAATGTCTATCCCATTGTTGATCCCACAGATTGCCCCCATTATTTAGGCTATAGAAAGACCTTAAAGTACACATACAAATGCCATACTTACAGTCCTGTAATTTCCCCACTCACATACAGTATATTCAACATCCAAAATGACAAGTGAAAATTCTATTATGTCAAGGACATGCAGCGAAGATGTGTTACGTGCATGCGTTGCAGAAGGCATTCTGCTATCCCATGATTGAATTCCCAAGGACAGAGAAAAGAGGTTGTGGTGGTGGTGTGGTGTGGTTTGGTGGGGGAGGCTAGCTAGGTGTCGGGGTAAAGGCAACTCACACGAGTTGCAAATATCAATGAGGGGAAGACAATTGTGCATCGGGAGAGTCTGAAATATAATGTAAAAGTGGTGCCCTGGGTTGTCTTCATTAGACACCAAACAGAAGAAAACAGACTTAAACAGACAGGGACTACTTGGACTTGTCCAAAGAGAAACGGAAATATATGTTTTCCGTTGCAAAACGTTTAAAACGTTTTCGTTGCATGCGCTGATGAATACCAATCAGACAAACAAGATGGAGGAAATTGGCAATACCGTATGAAAGTCCTGGCCTACTGTCACGACTTCTACCAAAGTCGTTGCCTCTCCTTGTTCGGGCGGTGTTCGGCGGTCGACGTCACCGGTCTTCTAGCCATCATCGATCCATTTTTCATTTTCCATTGGTTTTGTCTTGTCTTCCCACACACCTGTTTTCAATCCCATCCATTACCTCTTGTGTATTTAACCCTCTGTTTCCCCTCATGTCTTTGTCAGAGATTGTTTAATGTCAACTGTTGTTTCTTGGTGTATAGGTGCGCGACGGGTCCTCGTACCCATGTTTATTTTATGGATGTACATTTTCGCGTTTGGAGCATGTTAAGTGGACATTTATTAAAAGTCTCCATATACACTCAGTTTAACTCTCCTGCGCCTGACTTCCCTGCCACCTATACACACAACTCTGACACCTACTTCCTGGTTCAAGTCCCGTACTGTTTTCTAATAGGTCATTTAAGATATAGCCTACGTAAAATGATATTCGTATTTGTGGATTAACTGACCTTCACTCAAAACTAAGATTTTTGATGAAAGAAATAAATGCAATCGAAAACCTTCATGGAAGGCATCAGGTTTAAATGAATTAATCCACAAATAAGAATATACAATTTTGCATATCTTAAATTACCACATTTTCATGAATTTGATATTAGCTTGAAGTCCATTCAAAAACAGTACATGACTTGAACCAGGAAGTAGGCAGACTTTCTTAGCATATACCGAAAGCCAATGTGTATGGCAGATACTGTAGTCTACATGCAAAATAAAATATGTGCTGTGGTATGTGACTGAGAAGATGATGCTCTTACATAAGGCACTACAAGAGCTAGTCTTGAACAGACTACAGCCACATTTCCATTGGTTACTGACTGTGCACTCTATAAATGCAGTCCTGCACTTTCTTGGCCTTGTAAATTGCATGGCCTTTCCTTTCTTGGAGATAAATTACTCCTCACTGCACCCTGTATAATAACACTGTGTGAGGGATCTGGGGATAGCTGTCAATCAAAATGAACACAGTGAGCTGCTTTCATTGAGACAGACAGATTGCAGCCACTGGCAGGCTTATACAGCCTTATGGGTTGACATATTGCATGTTAATGATATTTTAGGCATTTCTAATATGTTTTTTTCCTACACTGACTAAAGCTGTAAGATTTCAGAATAAGCCTTTATTTGCTACAGTAAAACCTGTGGAAGGGGTAAAAAGCAATCAGTGCTGTGGCTCCATCTTCAAGCAAAGACAACCATCTACAGGAAAACTGTGGTACTGCAGTGGAATCAAAACATTGGCTCTTTCTCAAGGTTCTTCGATTCCTTGCATCTTCTCTCCTTGCTTCTTTCTTAAAACGCATTGGAGAAGAAGGTCCAAGGGGAGGGACCTTAGACGTTCTCCTCCAATATGGTTGAGAAAGAGTTGAGGAGAGGAGGCGAGGAAAGGACGCAAGGAATCACAGAAAGATTAATTGAGTTAGAGCCAGTTATCAAGTGCACTCATGCATGTTTATGAAAATGGAGATGCCATTGTTGATACAAGCCATGAAAAGAATCAGCATTGACTGACTGTACTGGCTCTAGTTATTGTTCATATTCATGCCATTGAAATCAAGTGTCAATACATGTAGCCCTACTCTCCAGAACAGAACCACACACATACAATATCCTTGCAATTAGCTTACAATTAGCAATAAAAAATACCTTGCACATTTTCACTGTAATTTTCATGACTTGGCTAATAATTGACCAGATGTAATGTGTCATTGTGTACTTAATATCTCTAGTGGCAGCTTTTGCTGTAATAGAACAATGTTGTGCTAACATAGGGTTTCTCTGCTTCTGGTGTGACAGGCAGACACCACTTTAAATCAAGATCAAGGGTCTGAATCAGAGAGACAGGGCAATCTCAGAGCGGAGAGTCCTATCTTCGTCCTAAATGGTTCCATATTCCCTATATAGTGCACTTCCGTTGACCATGGCCTGGTCAAAATAAGTGCACAATATAGGGAATAGGGTACCATTTGGTACGTACACTAGCCTGGCTCTCATCTTTGAGAGACGTGCTCGTAAGCCTCTATCTCATATTTGGTGGGAAACAGGGGCAAAGATGTTGGATTCATCTTCATTTCTTCTCTAAGGAACAGACAAATCATCTGGAGTGCCTTCCGAATTTTTTGGGGCCGATGACAAAATGCTTTAATAGGCTACAAGATTGATTTGTGGAACTTTATTGGAAATTCTTATTGATTTATAAGCACATCTAAATGATTGCTTGTACAATTATGTCTATGACATGTAAACTAAAAAAGAAAAATTCTGCTGTACAATTATTATGTGTCTTTTTTTTAAATGAGAGCTTTATGGAAACTGGACAAATGTCATGGTATGTCAAATAAATGACAAATGCTGAATTGGAATATGTAACGTCCTGACCAGAGTTCTGATGTGTTGTGCTTGTTTTAGTGTTGGTTAGGACGTGAGCTGGGTGGGCATTCTACGTTGTGTGTCTAGTTAGTCTGTTTCTGTGTCCAGCCTAATATGGTTCTCAATCAGAGGCAGCTGTCAATCGTTGTCCCTGATTGAGAATCATATATAGGTGGCTTGTTTTGTGTTGGGGATTTGTGGGTGGTTGTTTTCTGTGTCAGTGTTTGTGCCACACGGGACTGTGACGGTTAGTACGTTTGTTGTTTTGTATTTTGTCTAGTTTTCTTGTTATTAAATCATGGAAACTTACCACGCTGTACATTGGTCCTCCGATCCTTCTCGCCTCTCCTCGTCCGATGAGGAGGACGACTTAGACTGCCGTTACAGAATAAAACAAGATTTTGAAGACCAAGGGATTGATTCAATCCATATCGCTGAAGTTTAGCTTTGTAGCACGCTTGAAATGTCAAGGGTATTTCCAATTGAGCCGACATATGCAGCGTTTACCATTAATGCATTCTCCACTAAATATATATGGGTAACACTTTCTTTTAAACGGTAATTATTACATTGTAATTACATGTGTACTTACATTGTAACAAGTATTGTAGTTTACTGTCACGACTCATAGTTACAATGTAATAACAACATATACCGTGTAGTAATTGCGGTCTGTAATTACAGAAGTGTAACAACGAATGCTTGTTACTATACTTGTTACAAATGGGCAGGTTTCCACTGAATTCACCGACTTAGTGTTTTGCTTCTTCTCAGCTGCATCCGATACATTAACAACTGTGACAAAGGTTAGGATCCCTTATGGACGAGCTGGGTGTCTGAGATTATGGCCTATACTCAATAGGCTCTACTCACTTAACCATGACTTTTCAAAATATATCTCCAGTCAACGTTGTTGCTACTAGCAATTGCCCCCAAAATAAAGTGTACCATCTGGGTTAACTTGGTTGAGTTTACGTAAACAGATTCCAGATGAGGATTAAGATGTTATGCTGATGAAGGAGGACCCAAAAGCGACGTAATAGAAACAGAGTCTTTATTCCAGTCTTAGACAAAAAAACGATACTCCTGATATATCTAAGGTAAAAAACAAAACAGGAAAACTGAAATCCTCTCGTCAGTAGAGATGAACGACTGGAGACGCGACCACTAGACACCTGCTCACACGCAGCATCTGATGAAGGCAAAAACACGACAGGGCGGAACAAGGACACAGAACAGCAAACATCAAACAAGAATCCGACAAGGACTGAAGCGGAAAACAGAGGAAGAAATAGGAACTCTAATGAGGGCAAAAATAGGGGACAGGTGTGAAAGAGTAAATGAGGTCGTTAGGAGAATGAGAAACAGCTGGGAGCAGGAACGGAACGATAGAGAGAGAGCGGGAGAGGGAGAAAGGGAGGAGGAGAGAAGGATAGAAAGAGGGAAAGAACCTAATAAGACCAGCAGAGGGAAGCACAGGGACAAGACATGATGATCAAAACATGACAGTACCCCCCCACTCACCGAGCGCCTCCTGGCGCACTCGAGGAGGAACCCTGGCGGCAACGAAGGAAATCATCAATCAACGAACGGTCCAGCACATCCCGAGATGGAACCCAACTCCTCTCCTCAGGACCGTAACCCTCCCAATCCACTAAATACTGGTGACCACGTCCCCGAGAACGCATGTCCATGATCTTCCGTACCTTGTAAATAGGTGCGCCCTCGACAAGGACGGGAGGGGGGGAGGGAAGACGAACGGGAGCGCGAAGAAAAGGCTTGACACAAGAGACATGGAAGACAGGGTGGACGCGACGAAGATGTCGCGGAAGAAGCAGTCGCACAGCGACAGGATTGACGACCTGAGAGACACGGAACGGACCAATGAACCGCGGAGTCAACTTGCGAGAAGCTGTCGTAAGGGGAAGGTTACGAGTGGAAAGCCACACTCTCTGACCGCGACAATACCTAGGACTCTTAATCCTACGTTTATTGGCGGCTCTCACAGTCTGCGCCCTGTAACGGCAAAGTGCAGACCTGACCCTCCTCCAAGTGCGCTCACAACGTTGGACAAAAGCCTGAGCGGAGGGAACGCTGGACTCGGCGAGCTGGGACGAGAACAGAGGAGGCTGGTAACCAAGACTACTCTGAAACGGAGATAGCCCGGTAGCAGACGAAGGAAGCGAGTTGTGAGCGTACTCAGCCCAGGGGAGCTGTTCTGCCCAAGACGCAGGGTTTCGAAACGAAAGGCTACGTAAAATGCGACCAATCGACTGATTGGCCCTTTCTGCTTGACCGTTAGACTGGGGATGAAACCCGGAAGAGAGACTGACGGAAGCACCAATCAAACGACAGAACTCCCTCCAAAACTGTGACGTGAATTGCGGACCTCTGTCTGAAACGGCGTCTAACGGAAGGCCATGAATTCTGAACACATTCTCAATGATGATTTGTGCCGTCTCCTTAGCGGAAGGAAGCTTAGCGAGGGGAATGAAATGTGCCGCCTTAGAGAACCTATCGATAACTGTAAGAATCACAGTCTTCCCCGCAGACGAAGGCAGACCGGTAATAAAGTCTAAGGCGATGTGAGACCATGGTCGAGAAGGAATGGGAAGCGGTCTGAGACGACCGGCAGGAGGAGAGTTACCTGACTTAGTCTGCGCGCAGACTGAACAAGCAGCCACGAAACGGCGCGTGTCCCGCTCCTGAGTAGGCCACCAAAACCGCTGGCGAATAGAAGCAAGCGTACCCCGAACGCCGGGGTGGCCAGCTAACTTGGCAGAATGAGCCCACTGAAGAACAGCCAGACGAGTTGAGACAGGAACAAACAGAAGGTTACTAGGACAAGCGCGCGGCGACGCAGTGTGAGTGAGTGCTTGCTTTACCTGTCTCTCAATTCCCCAGACAGTCAAACCGACAACACGCCCTTCAGGGAGAATCCCCTCGGGGTCGGTAGAAACCACAGAAGTACTAAAAAGACGGGATAATGCATCAGGCTTGGTGTTCTTATTTCCCGGGCGATAGGAAATCACGAACTCGAAACGAGCGAAAAACAACGCCCAACGAGCTTGACGTGCATTAAGTCGTTTGGCAGAACGGATGTACTCAAGGTTCTTATGGTCAGTCCAAACGACAAAAGGAACAGTCGCCCCCTCTAACCACTGTCGCCATTCGCCTATGGCTAAGCGGATAGCGAGCAGTTCGCGGTTACCCACATCATAGTTGCGTTCCGATGGCGACAGGCGATGAGAAAAGTAAGCGCAAGGATGAACCTTATCGTCAGACTGGAAGCGCTGGGACAGAATGGCTCCCACGCCCACCTCTGAAGCGTCAACCTCGACAATGAATTGTTTAGTGACGTCAGGAGTAACAAGGATAGGGGCGGATGTAAAACGCTTCTTGAGAAGATCAAAAGCTCCCTGGGCGGAACCGGACCACTTAAAGCAAGTCTTGACAGAAGTCAGAGCTGTGAGAGGGGCAGCCACTTGACCGAAATTACGAATGAAACGCCGATAGAAATTAGCAAAACCGAGAAAGCGCTGCAACTCGACACGTGACTTAGGAACGGGCCAATCGCTGACAGCCTGGACCTTAGCGGGATCCATCTGAATGCCTTCAGCGGAAATAACAGAACCGAGAAAAGTGACAGAGGAGACATGAAAGGCGCACTTCTCAGCCTTCACGTAGAGACAATTCTCTAAAAGGCGCTGGAGTACACGTCGAACGTGCTGAACATGAATCTCGAGTGACGGTGAAAAAATCAGGATATCGTCAAGGTAAACGAAAACAAAGATGTTCAGCATGTCTCTCAGTACATCATTAACTAATGCCTGAAAGACAGCTGGAGCATTAGAGAGACCGAACGGCAGAACCCGGTATTCAAAATGCCCTAACGGAG